>NC_056732.1:1215051929-1215336929 GCF_019279795.1 Protopterus annectens
TGCAACTTTCACTCTGTGGGTCCTGTCTGTCAGCCAGTTTGCAACCCACCTAGTGATGTAAGGACTGATGCCTAGTTTGGTGAGTTTGTCAAAGATATCTGAGTGGAAAATGGTATCAAAGGCCTTGGCCAGGTTTATGTAGGCTGTATGCACTGTCTTACCCTCATCCACAGCCTCAGTGACTGCCTCAAAGAAGTTGTCCAGATTCAGCAGATAGGAGCTCCCCTTGACAAAGCCAAACTGTGTGACAATAACAGTTTGGAGAATTCCTATATCTTTGTTAAGAAGGTCCATGATGATTGTTGCACTCCATAGCTTTGCATACAGGACTTGTCAGACTAATGGGGCAATAGGTCCCAGGGTCTGTAGTTGCTCCCCCTTTATGGAGCGGGATGAATGTAGAAGTACACCATTCATTAGGGACATAGCCTGAGGTAAGGCTGTGATTGAACAGGTCACAGAGATGTGTTGCCAGTTCATTTTGTAGCTCATGTAGGATGCAGCCAGAGATATTATCAAGTCCCATGCATGCTGTATTCTTGCCTTTGGACAATGCAGCTTTTACCTGTGCCAAAGAAATGGTGGGTACCTGGCTTTCTTCTGACATTGTGATAGGGCCCTGGGGGGGGGGGGGTGAAAGTTGGGACTGAATTTGTCTGCCAGTATGTTGGCTATATCTGTTGGCTCTGTATAAGAGATGCCATTGTGCAATAACTCAGAGCAAATCTGGGTATTGCCTTTGAGGTTTTAGATATAGCTATAGAAGGCTTTGTGGTTGTTTTTGGTGTCAGCTGCAATTCTGCCTTCATAGCTGCCTTTAGATGATTTAATAAGGGAGCTCAGCTTTTTGTTGAGACTGATAAGGGAGGTTTTCCAGTCTTGTGACTTCATTTTTTTCTGCAACAGTTTCTTCCTTCTGTTGTAGAGTTTATTGATGGCTGAAAGCCCCCAGACTGGTTTCATTTAATTGGAGGAGAGCATCTTAATTCTATTTGGTATGGCAAGGTCCTTGCATTTGTGTACATGCTCGTACGGTGCATTGATGTATGATTCAGCAGTCATGCAGCTATTTTCCATTGGCATGGGTGCCAAGAAGTTAGCCACCTCTGTTTTTAGGAGCCCAAAGTTGGGTTTAGAAAAGTTTTTAGAGTGGTTACCTTAGTGGGGGGTGTAGCTGGGATGGAGATTTCCATGGTGATCAGTTTGTGGTCAGATTTAATGAGGGAGGAATTGACTAAGGGTGTGGAGCAATGGACTCCCATGTTGGTGAAATCCAGGTTGAGTCTCTTGCTTCCTCTAGTGGGGGTCAGAATGATTTGGTCCAGGGCATTAGAAATTATAAACTCCAGAAAGTGTTGGGTCTGTACATTGGTACTTGAATAATTTTCCCAGTTGATGGAAGGGTCATTGAAGTCACCCAGTATGAGAGTAGTGGGCTGGACCTTGATAGATTCCAGGGTACTTAGAAACTTGGAGTGAGAGTCAAGGGACATGTTTAGGGTTCTGTAGCAGGCTATGACTTGTATCACCGTCTTACTCATTGTTAGTTGTACCTAATGTATCTCAGATGCATTATGCTGGGCTACCAGTCTAGAGGTGTGCTTATCCTTTAAGAATATGGAGACACCACCAACTTTGGAGCTTCCGGCCATATTCTGGGACCGAAATGTATGGAATGAGCTGCAGACCGGAAGCGCAGGGGTGATTTCTGCCTCTTTTAACCAGGTCTCCATTACAGCACAGATGCTGACATTCTCCATTTTGATGAGAACTTTGAGTGAGTGAATCTTTGAGTGAGCAGCATGACCCTCAGATTGCATTTGTTTTTAGCTGGTATGGTGGAATTTTAGTCTTTGGAACACTGTCTAAAAAGGCACTATGGGGGTGGCAAGAATCTTAGCCAGTACCTGGAATCCCAGGGGTGAGAGATTCAGGCCATCTCTGGCAAAGCATCAAGGTCTGTTGATCATGTCATCCCAGGCAGACAAATACTGGATCCCCTTAGTATGATACCAGAAACTTAGCCAATTGTTGAAGTCAATCATTTTCTGCTCGTACCATCACAACAATCTTCCGTATTCTCCATATGTCTGGCCTATGGAGTAGGGTTGCAAGACAGAAGTCTATTCTTATACAGAAAAATATCTAGGCCTGGCTAAAATTTGGAAAATAATACATCAACTCACCCAAAAGCATGTGGGAAAATGTGTTATGGTCTGATGAGACCAAGGTTGAACTTTTTAGCTACAATCCCAAAAGGTACATTTGGTGCAAAAACAACACTTCACATCACCAAAAGAACACCATCCTACTGTGAAGCATGGTGGTGGTAGTATCATGATTTGGGGTTGTTTTTCTTCAGCTGGAACTGGGGCTTTAGTCAAGGTGGAGGGAATTATGAACAGTTCTAAATACCAGTCACTTTTGGACCAAAACCTTCAGCATCTGCTAGAAAGCTGAAGATGAAGAGGAATTTCACCTTTCAAAACGATAATGACACCAATCATACATCTAAATCAACAAACGAATGGCTTCACCAAAAGAAAATTAAAGTTTTGGAGTGGCCCAGCCAGAGCCCAGACCAAATCCAATAGAAAATTTGTGGGGTGACCTGAAGAGGGCTGTGCACAAGAGATGCCCTCGCAATCTGACAGATTTGAAGCACTTTTGCAAGGAAAAGTGGGCAAATATTGCCAAGTCACGAAGTGCCATGCTGATAGACCCCTACCCAAGAAGATTGAATGTTGTAATTAAATCAGAAGGTGCTTCAACAAAGTATTAGTTTAAGGGTGTGCACACTTGTGCAACCAGCATATTGTACATTTTTTATTTTTTATATTTTTTCTCATAATAGATTTGTTTGTTTTTCAATTGAACTGTACAGGTCATGTCACATTAAAAGTGGAAAAAGTTTTGAAATGATTTATTGTGGTCCCATTTTTTATATCACAAAATCCTGTCATTTTAACAGGGGTGTGTACACTTTTTATATCCACTGTATATACATGTATATATATATATATATATATATATATATATATATATATATATATATATATATATATATATATATATATATATATACATATATATATGGATCTAGGTCGTTTGCTCGACTGAGCAAATGACCGAAATCCAAACGGTTGGGCATACTTATGTGAAAGTGCTATTCACTGAAGCAGCACTTTCACATAAGTATGACTGTTGCTGAGGCTGTACTATGGTGCGGGTAAGGGAATATTCACTTTTCACCAATATAGTGCGGTCTTGGAGGGAGAATATTTAAGTAGGGGGGTGTGTAGGGGCACAGCCCCTCAAATGGTGGGTGCAGGGGCACAGTGCCCATGTTAAACTGTAAATGAAGTGTTTGTTTTTTTTGTCACATGCTTTAACGAAAATGCTTTTTCGATAAAAGCACTTTTGTTAAAGTCGGACGTTTGCTCAGTCGAGCAAACATCCTAGATCTATCTATCTATATATATATATATATATATATATATATATATATATATATATATATATATATATATATATATACAAGGGATATAAAAAGTGTACACACCCTTGTCACTATTATTCTTGGCTTTGACCAGAATTTATACACACACACACACACACACACACACACACACACACACACACACACACACACACACACACATGCACACAAAACACTCACATTTGAAATGTTGAGTCCTGACATGCTGAAAAAAAAATGCAAAAGAAAAGTGAATATCGAGCATTGTTTTTTCTTTTGTAGGAGGTTTGCCCCTGTGCAATATTTTATGTGGGAGTCAAGCCTCCTGCATTCCCTGAGCTTATACATACCAACTCTGAGATCACCATATTCTGGAGAAAATGGATTATTCCCATAAATGGCAATCTTGGACTTAGTATATATAACTCAGGATTTTTGGCAAATCAGTTTCGTCAATACAGGACTTGCCAGTACTGTTCTGTCCTTTCAAGCAGTTATAAAATCTATCAATTTACCTAACCCTAACCTCCAAATGCATGCACGCACAGCCCACCCCAATTCAGGTCTATATTATAACATCGAAGTCTAAAAACATCGAATATTATAATATCGACCCCATTCAATCGAAACACCAGAAAACCGAACAGTCAGAATAGCAAATTTTTTCCCAGGGAAAAAATTTGCTGTTCCGACAAATATACACACAACTCAAGCACTCCAAAATAAATAATCCACACACATACACTTCACAAAACCCTACACTATACCAGACATACACCACTAGCTACCCACTTACCTTAACCAACCCTAACCCTAAGGTCCCTAACTATCGCACTCTCACCTTACCCACTCCCTAACCCTAACTCACTTACCCCATCCTAACACTCACATCCACACAATCGCACATTTTCCTGACCTGCGCCCTAACCCTAACTCACTTAACCTGCCCCTAACCCTGAAGTCTGTCACTACCGCACACTCACCTCACCCGTGCCCTAACCCTAAAGTCCCTACCTACCGCATACTCACCTTATCCTAGTCTGTTTGCTCACTTACCTTAACCTGGTCCGTAACCATTGCACCACACTTACCTGAACCCAATCTGTAACCTCCCTTCGCTCACTTCCCTAAACCCGGTACGTAACCATCGCACCACACTGCTGTAAATAGCGAAGCCACGGACCACCAAAATCTTACCCTAGGTAAAATTTCGATATTCTGAGGCTTCGCTATTCTCAGCTTTCGCACTAAAGGGTTCGATATTATAACATTCAAAGTTTTTTTAATTCGATGTTATAATATAGACCTCCACAATTCAAACCCACTTACCTGTTTTGAAAAAAAAATAGCCTTCAACAACACATATTTTCAGTAAAACAAAGGTTCAGCAAAATGCCTCCCCTTTACACTTTTCAAACAAATAAACATGTGATAAAGTACACTGAACTCACATGTGTATAGCTAGACAGATAGATAGATAGATAGATAGATAGATAGATAGATAGATAGATAGATAGATAGACAGACAGACAGATAGATAGATAGATAGATACAGACACACACACATGGACATATACACACAGACACACACACACACACACACACACACACAGACACACACACACACACACACACACACACACACACACACACACACACACACACACACACACACACACACACACACACACATACACACACACACACACACACACACACACACACACACACACACACACACACACACACACACACACACACACCTATATAGGTAATACAGGTATGCATAAGTAAGTATGCGGATAAGGTTAACAAATGAAATTTGCAATTGGACAACTTTAAAGTCAAATGTGGACTTATAACCTTTAGATTTGAATTGGGCCCCATGCAGACTCTAGAAAGAGTAAGCAGACTGAAGACAATCAAGAGGATTCCTATCAGCAAAGGCAGCTGATATCTGTTATAGTAGAAGCCACTTTTATGTATTCCTATCTGTAAAGACATTGAGAGGGAAGGATAACTTGAACAGTGAGAAAATCCAAGAAGGGAACTGAGGTTATCCTTGCCTATAAGAAAAGATAAACAGAAGACTGTTGGAGACTTTTTCAGTTTTGTTGGGTCCCTGCAAGCACTGTTCGTTCATTTTCTGCTGAGTTATTATGCCAAAGCTCTTGTGTCAGGGGAATAATCTATGGGTACATTGTATCTATTTGTAAAGAAATACTGCAAATTTTTAGAATTTTGTAGTCTGAAGAGTATGAACATTTATCAGCGAAAAAGTCTTTATCTGACTGAGTATAGAAGACTGAACATTATGTTGTAAACTTCATTTAATCATTTTAATATTCTTGTAAAGGAATATAAACTTCTGGTTTGAAAGTTGTCTTCAGTGAAAGATTTTGTTTCATAACTGTGAGCTACAAGAAATCTCAGCACCATATGGTTGAGCTGTTGGTTCAGGTGTCAAGTTTACTCCATCTTAGTGCATCATTTTTTTATTCCTTTGTTAAAAAGTAACTTTTACCATAAGAAAAAGCAAAAAGCATTCTGCTTTGCAGCACATCTATGAGATAATTGTTGCCCTTGTTTTGGGGCCTTTGTCCTCATATTATTTTGGCTTTGTCCAAATTTATTGAAATAAGATGTTGACAGGTATGCTTGGCTGATACATGGGGTAGGGACAGAGTGTCTGAAAATTCCAAGTTGAAAACATGCCTGTGATTGTTTTCACTTTTTCTGATAGGAAAGCAGCTAGACCTTGAGAAACAGTAAAAGTACACACTGACCATATTACAATAAGATTTCATTTACTTTTTATTTTTATTTAATTTTTTCTGTAAGTTGAAATGGAATCTGTGGGATGAACATGCTTTCTCAGGGTGCTACATTGTATATTTATGCATCAACACCAGCAAACCCAAACATTAAATCTGGTCTTTTATCTCACTTCTATATGAAACAGTAGCATCAGGATTAAATATAACAATGTCATTAAGCCTGTCTATGCATGGGCAAGATATTTTACATCTAATAAGGCCACTGATGTGTTCATAATGACCAATAAAAAGGGTCATGGAGCACATCCTTATACTACATACAGTCAGCGCTATGGCTTTTCTGATATTTGATAACACTGGTTCTTATGCTCCATCTCTTTTAACTTGTCAGTATCTAAATGATGCTAATGAACAGTTTACAGCACAATAGGGGCTGTGGTTACCTTTAATAACAGCTCTGTAGATTGCCCCAGAACTAACTGTTTTAACTATTCAAAGAGAGGAAATTGTAAAGCGGTTCATAAACAATTTATGTTCTTAGTCTAAACATGTCTGGTGACTCCTTTTCCTTAATGTTCACATTCTTAAAGAATAGCATACTATCACTTATACACCTCAAGTATAATATATACTTATAGATGGAAACTGCCAGTAACATATAGGGTTATGATCGGGTCTCCAATCGTAACTATGTAATTATAAGTTCCAGATATGGATGCCAAGAAAATTCACCTTGTAAGTGAAGCTTGAGAGGTGAATTGTGTTATCTGTGTTGAGAACACATAATAATTAGTTATGATTGGTGAGAAGTGACTATATTTTTTTGTAGTGTATGGAGTCTTATCCATTGTAAGTAGTATTGTTACAAAATGCAGTGAGTTATGTTGCATAGGCAGCAAGTAAGGAAAATATCAGGGACAGTTTTTAAATACTACCCTAATTTAAATACGTTACTCACATATTATCATCAATAAACGTCAGTGGACAGAGGATGAAAGATTCATCCACTGAAGGAACATCCCATCTAGGAGACTGGATTGTAACAGCACTTAAGGTATATGTAAGTTTATCCTTTTTTCCAATTTTGGAACATAATCAAAGCACTCCATGCACTACATATTGTAGTTACATTCAGCAAGGAGTGGCATTTAGACATAACATTTATTTAACATTGCCACATATGCAAAAACTACCAGGACATGTCACTTAGAAGACTTCTGCCTGAAAAAGAAAAATGAATTTATTTTATAGTTTGTTACATGGCCATCGAATAACATGGCACATATCTCATCACTATTTATTTTCATTTCACACTAAATGTCTGCCTGACAGCAACATTTTGGAAGTCTAAGCACAATGTGGGACAAACTAAAAGCTAGCAGAGTACACAAAATGTGACGCAAATCAGCATTATCATCTATGTTCACAGTATTCCTTCTCTGTATTCATTTTATTAATACACTTTCACACATTCACTATCATCACACATCTTAATTTGCAAGACATTTAAACTATACTTTCTAGACAACTTTCTCCTGCTCAGGCCAGAATATATAACTAAATACTGAAAGAGTTTATTTTTACTACATAAATACAGCTGCTGTATCTTTAAATTACGGCATGGCTATGGACGAGGTGTAATTGCTAAGTTGTATATTGTGCAATTCTGTTTAGGCGATCATGCTTTTGTTGCAGCTACTGAGTACAGTGCGAATACATTCATTCGCTTAGATTTTTGTGATTTACCTGTCTGATTATATGATATTCTTACTCAATCTTTTAATGAAAACAGTAGACATTATACAATGGTTTAGAAGTCACATTTTGTCTTGATCCTCATTCAGAAATGGCATGTCAGTAAGATAGATTAAATAGGTAATCATCTGTTTGATTTACTTACAGCTTTAACTTCCTGATGGCCATCTTCTTACTACAGTTCCATTTGCTACGATTCTAATTTAAGAAGCCAAAATGAATCCCTTACATCAAAAGGATCAGGAGTGAACATAAGGGAGAAAAATGTCTGTCTCATTATTTATTGCTCTCCATCACTTTTTAAATCACAGCTGCTGACTTTGAGTCGATTCTTTACTTAATAGAATAGTTCTTTCTTTTTTAATCATTTTTCTTTTGCCTGTCAGCTGTCATATTTCAGGAACAAAATGTGTGATACTTATCAATGTGTTTCATAACCTTCAGCCTAAACACAAGTGCCAAGTTCTGCCAGTAAAAATCATTTAAAGAGGAGACCATAGCAATATCCTTCAAGATATGCATCCTGCTTCCTGGAATTCATAAATTACTTATTAATAACTTTTGCTTTAAGTCATATATGTAATGTTAACTGCATATTTTTTTTAAATATGAAAATGGCATCTGATGTAACAGGCACAATGTCCTTTAGAGACACTGAAAGCGATATGAATGCATGTTAGCATTTTTATTTTAAATTTAGGAAGAGCAAGAGTAATTACATGGTGGATCAACAGTGCAGTAATTGGTGTGACTGCCTCTGAATGCTATCTTTGTGTAGTTTGTAGGTTATTTGACTTAGTATTAAGCATGGGCATTGCTTCTGAGAAATTCCAAAGAAGAGATAACCCAGGACTGTAGCAAGATCAAGAGGAACCTTTCCACAATGCTTTTGTTGTCTATTCTCTCAGAACGTTTACACAAAGTGCATACACAGTGTACACTTTTGGTAACCTTTATGAGTCCCCCTCTATATCTTTATCAGAATTCCAGATTTTGAAAAAGGACTGGTTATTTAATACAAGGAAAAGAAAATTCAAATGAGCTCACAGATTTGCTATTCATGTAATCAGCTATTTAGTCAGTTCTCTGGACATCAGTGACCTAAAAAGTGCTGCTATGAGCAGAGCCTAGTCCCCATTTAGCTGATGTAAGTATACAGTGAAAAGTAGTATGAATATGAATACACCAAGACCAGGCTTCACTGCTCAAAATTTTTGGCAGTAAAAGCCAGCTGTAAATTATTCTTAATAAATGTTTTCACTTACAAAAAAAATATTTCTTGAAAGGGTTATGTTGTTTGTAATACCATCTGCCTTTACACAAATAAATAAATAATAGTCAAGGGTTGCTTCAATCTTTGATAAATATGTTCAAATGGATTCTAACAAAAAAGCCTTTACAATTGTCTAACTAAATCAATATAAGAAGCATTAAGTGGTCATCCAATTATTTATAAAGTATGGTCACTGAATAAGTAGCTAACAGCTAACAAAACCCCAGTAAGCATGGACTTTAAAAGTTCAAGCACTGAACAATATGCAGAAGCCCTCTGAAATGCAAATCAGACACCCTCATCAGACTAGACTCCTCCAATGATATTTCCAAATATTTGCCCAGCATTCCCCTTATTTATTAAATAACATGACTTCTGTAAATTAGGCAGGGTTAAATGCAAATTCCCTTACTGGTTCTGAGAAGACCTGACTAATGCAAATTCAAACAATGGCATTGGCCTACAAATGAACTGAATATTTATTGGGACCTATGGAAGAAGTATATACCAGGCAAGTTCAAATAAAATCATCCTTCCATCTATCCATCCACAACCCCTTTTCCCATTTTTGCACAGAGGGCAGGGGTGTCACTTCAGCAGTGACAATCATCTAGAGCCAAGGTTCACAAAACACATCATCAGATTGCAAAAAACAACCTCAGGTTAGCTGCTATTTATATCATTTATGAATAATTAATGTGTAAATTGCAATATCTTTTACAGATCAAGACACATAATCAATAGTTACCATGAGAAGGCCATGTACTACTATGTGGCATCTTTAATATCCCATATCTCTATGATATATGAGAAGCTGATTCATCTTAAAATCAGTAGACTCTGGAGGAAAGCAATTTGTTATCCAAATTCTAAATTAGGTATGTTTTGGCTATGGCACTCATGAGATCTTGACAGAATCGATCAAGTTACTATATGAGCAGAGTACATTAACAAATTAACTTTTTTGTCACTCTTTCTTGGGAGTTAACAGCCTTTATTTCAGTTGATCATAGGAGGTTGTTCGAAAATATGCCATTGTTCAGCAACCATTAAAATTGTATAATGTGATTTCACAATTATTTGGTGGGAAGATCACCAGGAATTTATCTTGAGTTCAAAGATACTTACTAGGCTCTTAATCTGTGAGGATCTTATGTAGCCACCTTTGCACTCCCACAGTAGTTTTTAGCTCTTACATTTTGTATACAAATAACCCAAGGATGAGCAGGAAATGGATGTTTTGGTGCATTTACATGTTGCCCATATCCATGATGGGCAAAGATGCTAAACTGGATGCAAATTAACAGTTACTATCCCTTCACACAATATAAGCTTGAACACAGTAAGAGAAGTACTTTGCTTTATACAGAGTAGAAGGCACTTCCAAAGGACTGGAAGACAGTTTCATAGAAGTGGAATTCTCTGTGATACATACCTATTTCTCCAAAATGGTCTGTTATGTTGTATAAGAGATGTCGATACCTTAAGCAGGTGTTTATGCCACCATTGGATTTGCAAATGTGAAATAGGTCTGACACGATGGAGCCTATTGAGGCGCTATATGTGAGGCAGACCTTGGCTCCAATGGTCTGTACGATACTAAAAGAGGGTCAAGGCTTTGTCATGGTCAGCATACTTTTCATGATTTAGGCCCTTGATTGCCTCATTGAGGAAGGATTGTGGTCATTCCAGTGAATATACTGTTTTGAAAACTAAATGAGGTAGACCTTGGCTCTCAATGGTCTGTACGATAGTAAAAGAGGGTCAAGGCTTTATCATGGTCAGCATACTTTTCATGATTTAGGCCCTTGATTGCCTTATTGAGGAAGGATTGTGGTCATCCCAGTTATTACACTGTTTGGAAAACTAAATGCCAAAAGGGGAATTATATTGAGTGACTGGTCAAATGAGTGTGGAGGGCAGTTGAATGATTACATCCCTGGACCTGAATGTCACATCTTTAGATATAATCTTTAAGAAAAAAAAAGGACTTTTTTACAATTGTGGATACATGGTGATAAAAGGAGAATTTATTTTCAACACAGTTTCCCAGACCCTGACTATGGTATCAAATTTCTGGGGTGTGTTGTCAATGTGATAGTTACAAGAGGACTCATGCTTGCAGAAGGATATGACTGTACATTTTTTGACATTTAGTTTTAGAATGTGGATTCAACACCTGCTCTTTGTTTGGGACAGATCTTCTTGGAGAATTATGGTGCCTTTGGGGTGTTTATGATTGTAACAAGTTTGTAGTCATCTGCACATTTGTTCATCCACAAACCCTTAACATTAGCTTTGACCT
The DNA here is from genome assembly GCF_019279795.1 of Protopterus annectens. Classification (NCBI taxonomy): domain Eukaryota; kingdom Metazoa; phylum Chordata; order Ceratodontiformes; family Protopteridae; genus Protopterus; species Protopterus annectens. Next base: position 1,215,063,518 of record NC_056732.1, read on the forward strand.
CTAAGAAGTAAATGCCATAGATGCTTGGCCCAAGAACTGAACACTGGGGTACACCTTTAGTGACAAATCTTTTTGAAGATTGAGATCTGCCTACCCTTATTTATTTGGTGCTGTTTGCAATCCAGTTTGCTATCCAATGAGTTAGAAAAGAATTTACATTTAACTTGGAAGGTTTATCTATGATATCTGAGAGCTGGATGTTGTTGAGTGCCTTTGTGAGGTCTAGAAATGTGGTCAGTACTGAGTTGCCCTCATACATCACTACAATATCTTTTTTTGAAGAGGTTAACCAGGTTAAGTAACTATGCTCTCCACTTGATGAATCCATAATGATACTGTCTAAAACCCTATAGACAGACTGTTCTATCTCATAGGTCTATACAGTCATTTGCAGCACCATCATCATGCTCCTGTGTTTATGGATGAAACCACTCAATAAACCTTGTTTTTGTATCAAGCATTACTTGATAGTGTTTTGTTTTATCTTGATGATGACAAACTGGTAGTTTGAATTTTCTTAAAATTGCTTGCAATAAATGAGAATAAAAGATAAAAACAAAGCAAGATTGTAAACTTTAAATATAGAATTCCAATGTAGTCTCAAAACAGCAGAAGGTCAGGCGCAGCTCCAAAATATTAAAAATGTAATAGTTTCAGAATGTATTTATTTAACATCTACTGTTATGCAATATTGGAAGCCATTTAATTTTTCAAACATTTATGCAGGGACTTATTTAGTGTTTGCGTATGTTCTTCTGCATTAATATGTGCCATATATATGGTCTTTGTGGCAACTTTAACAAAGATCATTCCTAGTTGAAACTGCAGACTGATGATAACAGATTAAAGGACTGGATATCTTCGCTCTAAAGCTTTAGACTATCAAAACAAATATGTGTATATGTTTGGCCCTTTATCAATGCTCATCAGTGTCATCAAATAGTTGAATCTAAAGAACTGTTACATTGTTGCTTATACATACCTCAAACTAAGGTATTTGCATTCCTCAGTATGTGGTAAGTTGCTGAACCACCTTAAAATGTACACATTCCATTTGACTTATTTAAGAAAATTTATTGAATTTCAGCTGTTCCAATCATATTGTAGTCATCCTCTCATCTGTTTTGTCTGCAGTAGAAGCCTCATGCATGCTTATTATTATGTTATCCACACTCTGACTATAATCTGTATTTTTTTTTTTACATAATAATTCATCAAAAGTATCCTAACAAGCTAAAGGCTCCTGGTTCTCAACTGTCAACCATTCAGATTTGCACAAACAGACACCCACTGTGATTTAATTATCAAATTACATTACTTTATTTTAATCCTATGTATGAAAAGTCACCCAGGGTCTGTAAAGATGTGCAGGCAGATTTTCCACAATCAGGTTCCTAGTACAAAGGATCCTGTGGTAGTGTTTGTATTTATTTTGTTTTACTTTTTATCCGAAAGAGTACACCAGGAGAAAACAAAAATACTTGCATTTCCTCTGGTGTCAGCAGGTGCAACACTTTGATGAGCAGTCCAAAGCATTGGGGGAGTGGCAGTAGAGCGAGTACTGAGGTTCTGCCGCTCTTCTTTAATAAATCACTGCTTTTATTTGTTGCTGTTCCTTTTACTAATGTGGATAACCTGTCCTGATATCAGAAAAAAGTATGTGCGTACATACATACATGTGAATTAAATCTTATTTTAGTATATGTGTTCCTTCTAAAGTGTTCATGTATGCGTAAGAATACTTTGTGCGATTTTTTCATAAATAACTGTTACAATGAGGTTTTCGTTATTGAGCTTTGCAGTACAGTTCTGCTTGTATACATTTGGGGTCAAGCATGAAGATTTTTTTCAGTCCATGCAGATGGCTCATTTGCAGTTTACTTTCACTTGCTTTCACTATCACTGCAGTGAACTCTTATTTATCATATTGTTATTAAATGTTTATAAGTCATGTTATATACCAAGAATACTAATGGACATAAGGTCTCCTTTCTACATTTGTATGACTCTAGTTAACATACTGTATTAAAACTAGATTGTTACCCAATATCTACACGCTATGACTGCCAGTACTATATGAGTTAGTGAAATTACTCATCTAAATAATGGCACTATTTTGGAAGATGCTCCATTTCCCCCACTTCATAGGAATTACCAAGTCCATAAAATCAATGACCATTTGCTGAAAGGCCACTGGATAGCTTGATATATAAACAGCGTTTTTTCAATAATATTTAGTCTTGTGCTCATTATATTTACATTTTGCTTGGAATATTGGTGTGCCTGGATACAAGCAACTTCAAGGATTTCTTTGTGTGAACAGGTAACAAAGGAGCCTTTTTATTCACTAGAGTCATTTTAGCCTATATACATTTCTGGTGGCATGTTGGACAGACTCCAGAGTAAAAATAATTTGGCATAGAAACTATGTGTGTGAGTGTGAGTGTGTGTGTGTGTGTGTGTGTGTGTGTGTGTGTGTGTGTGTGTGTGTGTGTGTGTGTGTGTGTGTGTGTGCATGTGTGCATGTGTGTGTGTGTGTGTGTGTGTGTGTGTGTGTGTGTGTGTGTGTGTGTGTGTGTGTGTGTGTGTGTGTGTGTGTGAGAGTGTGTGTGTGTGTTTGTGTGAGAACACAGAATGGAGACAGCAGAATCATACAGTTTAAGTTCTAGTACCATCTCAGTTTGCTGAAGCACAGTTTGTCAAAAAGCAAGTCAATCAAAGTAATTTGCTCACTTTTTGATAAGTGTTTTTTTTCCTGTACTAGGGGCTAATCCTCTAAGGTATTCTCAGAATTAATACCTTTAACTCCAAGACTGCTGCACCTTGGGTAAAGAGTCAAGCCCTGACTGCAGACATCTTGTCTTACAATCTTCTGTTTTTTGTAGAAATGCAATCATTTGAGCATTTGACTATTGACCTGTTGACCAGCTACACGGATGGCTTAAAACTGGGCCATTTTAAAGGCTCATCAATTATTTTCTTGCCATGAACTGCATTACAGTATACTTTTGGCTGAAAGCCATCAGCTGCAACATCCCAGACCTTACCACTAATTATTACCTAGTCACACATCCAGGTATTTCTGCAAAACATGATACTGACACCCCTAGGTATCTGATGCATCCTACTCATATTTGCACTAATAACTCATAAACCATACTACGTACAAGCTTTTAATGGAGTTCATCTTGAGGCCTACTCGACAGGTAGCACAACTGCACTGATACTGACCACTGCCTTGTGCTATTAATGAGATAGGAATTATTGTTCATTTGCTGTTTATATTGGCATCATTTTCCTAGTTTTCAAAATATCACAATGACTAAGTAACAAAGATAGATTTGCATAGTTTCACGTGAAATCTGCTGTTAGTATTCATGCAGTTTGAGTGGTTACTATGACAAATTATATCTAAAAGTGGTAAATTATATAAAAAATATTACATTAACATTTACTGTGTCTATTATAACTTATAAAATACAGTTTACAAGCTAAAATGTAAAATGCACTACCACAGTAAATATGTGTTTGTGCTGAATAGTTTGCCATTCTTATCTCTTTAATAATCATTATGGCTTCAGAGATAAGAATATTCATTTTAAATGTGTAAACATAACTTGATTTTATCAAAAAGTACAGGATGCCCAACTTGTTGGATAATAACTAACTGGGGATGCCCACTCTCCCCTCGGATATTCATGTTGGTGATGGAAGAAGTAGCAGTAAGGTTGAAATAACTCCTTATAGAGAAGATGGAAAATAAGAGAATTTTGAGCTCTTTCTTAAAGTTTGCAAATGCTTATATGTTTTTGAGCACTAATATCCTGAGAGTATGGGGGCATGTTTTAAGCATTTGGAGATGTTTCTGGCTTAAAATGTAACTATGCAAAGTTAACCTTAATTAGATTTAGAAACAATAAATATGAAGCGATGGCAGGGGATATCCTGATTGCTTCTTCCTTTGCATATTTGGGGTTAATGATAGAAGGTACAATAGAAGATGACTGAAAGTAACATAAGAATAGTGACTATGAAAGTGAGAAACCTATTGCAAACACTGGATGAATTTATTATGCTTTCAGGGAACATACAGTCAGTAAGGACTATGATATTACTCTATACAATTTATATTGATTAGGAATATACCTATCTCTGACAAGCATTATGGTGTGAGTGGGTTGCAGGAACTAATAAATGCCTATATCCTGGGAGCTGCAAGAAGGAGAGTAAGCACATGGCTGGCAAACATACTCACATGTCGTGCGGGGTGGGGATTACCACATGTGGCAATGTGTACAGCAGCTTTAAAGTTATCTCATTACATAAAATTGGTAAGAAATGGACAGAAATAGGCCCTTTCAGTCCTGCCACAAGCATGGGTTGATACATTATATAAAGAATGCATGGAACAAGTGAATAAGTCATGGAGAGAGGGATAATATTTGGGATCACCCTGAAATCCTAAAAAATATTATTGGGCAGGCAAGGAAGAGATGTAACGCACTAGGGGCAAACAAATGAGACCACCTTAGTTTTGGAGACAGATCCCTCTTTTAAACATATTGAATCTTTTGGTGTAATTAAAACATAATATAATCTCTAAGAACAGGAGTGGTTAACTTACATGTAGGTATGACATTTTTAGTCCAAGTATATTTACCTGGAAGAGATGGCACATACAGTATCTCCATGGGGCAAATGAAAGGGAATAGGAAAGGCAGCACAAGTGTTACATATAAATACTGTCTAGAAACAAGGGAAAGTGCAAGGATGAGATAACTGTCAAGGAGATGGAAGGATCAGGAGAGTGTGACATTGAGTAGAGAGGAATGGATGAAGGTATAGTAGGCACCACAGAGATTAAATAGGTGGCCAAGATATAAAGACCATCAGATATGATTGATTTATAGGGGGTACCTCACACTTCTTAAGTGTGCAAGAATGGGCGTGAAGGTCAAACGGACATGCTGACTTCCCTTGTAACCATCACATCAACAACACCCCTTGAAAGTTGATCTTGTAGTCAAGGATCTGGGGACCCATGTTGACAATGAACTGTTGATCACCACATACCTACTATTGCAAGGAAGTCCTTTTTCACTACCCAGTTGATATCGAAAGGTATGGCATCCAGGTCAAAGGATGGAATCATTCTATTGTGCTTTGCTCTCATTAGTCAAATCATTGAGTATAATGCCCCTTTTGGCATGTACCTGTACAAGTACTTGTCACAAGGGGAATGACGACAGCACTTTCTTCTTAAAAATCAAGGACCTAAATCATAAAATCTTTGAAGACCATCTCAAAGCCTTGTCCCTCTTCTACATACCATACAGGCTGCAAAGATGTGGGCAGTTACTTGCTTATAGAGACTTAACACACCCTGTCCTTTCTGACCTATTACACATTTGCAAGTCCATTGATAGTGTAAATATCGGATCAAGGAATCTCAATATCTTTTCCAATATAAATAGGACACGTTGGAGATAGAGGTATGTATCACACAGAATACTACTTCTGTGGAACCACCTTCATCTCCACAAAAAGCAATGTACTTCTCTTACATTAGTCAAATACCATCTGGACAAATTATTGGAAAATCACAAATTCACTCCTTGTTTAGCATCCATGTCCCTTGTGGTTAGGGACAAGTAAATGCCCCAACATATCTTTATTCTACCTGCCTCTGTGTTACTCATACACAAAACACAAGGGACAAAAATCCACTATGGGAATGTAAAGCTTGGTTTCTTAAGATCTTCACAGATAAATGGTCTACCAAGTACCTATGAACTTATGATCTTATGTTATGCAGTTACGTTGTTCTGAGAAGGTAAGGTGATTCTTTTTGAAATAATGCAATTATATAATGGCACTGGTCCATGTCAGAACTGTGGGTAACTATTATTTTTGTCTTCAGTGAAAAGGTGAACAAAACTGGTCTGCCATCTTTGTTGTTTCCTGTGACATTTATGGCTTTGCTTCATTTAATGAAGTTATTGTCCTGCTTGTTATAGTACCCCTTTTTTAGTCATAACATTGAACATTTGACTCATGGTGGGAGTGTGGAGGTTACTTGTTCTACCTGCATACTCACATCATGAATAAAATATGAATTATCCCTTTCTTACCATTAAGTATACTCACCTAATTGCTTAAAGCTTACATTATGATTAAAAACAAAGTAGTTCATTCAAGTGGCAGCTGAGGTTTTTCCATTAAACAGAAAATAATTACTAATAAACAAATCTACCTTTTTTGGCCTTTTCTTATTACTCTGAGACTCTTGTGAGACAGTTTGCTGCAGTTTTTCTTCTACCATAGGCCTTCCTAGTTTATGTTCTCTGCCCAGCTGGACCTCCAACTTTATCAATACTATGCCATGGATTGCATTAAATAACTAATGGGGGTCTAGGACTGATTGAGCTGATAGTTCCTGTAACCTTCTAAAAAAGCCCTCATGGCTCTACAACCCAATAGAAATCTATAGGGCAAACATAGTGCATTAAAACTTAGCCACAGCATGTAAACTGAAATTAATTAAAAATCTGAAGATACTCAGTACTCAATAGAATTGCTCAGGCACCTTTCTTAACTCAAGTAATAATGTATTCTAATTAGGAATCAAAACTAAAGTGTCTCTATGGTCACAGATTTAAACAGATCTTCTTTGAGATGTGCATTATCAAGGCACTTCCTAAAAATTGCAGTAGGAATGCACATGCGGATGCCCATTAGAACTCTATTCATATGCATAACTGCATTATGCATACATCTAATTATGTCATTGTATGCGTACAAGCATCACGCATTCATAAAATCATTTATTTTCTCACCTTCATGTATTACACACAAAATATCTAGCCACACCTACTGAAAGTATGTGCTTATTGCCACAAATACTCATGCATCTGAGTGGATATCATGCATATTTGTATATAAGGGAAGGGAAAGATGTCAAGAGCCCTACGTAACAGAATATTATAAGTAACCAAAAACCTAACAGAGCTCCATTTATGTCTCTGTGGGACACTAGATGGGAACACACTAACCTAAGAGTCAATAAAAGTCATTTCATGCATTGAAAGTCACTACCTTTTTACATGCCAACTTTCTGCCTCTGTACCTCTGAATAATACTATTAATAAAAGCAGTTTCAGAGAGATGCACATTTATTTTGGGCTCAATGATTGTTTTCACACAATAGTGACTGCCACTGTTATAAGGGATCACTAATGTGAGGATATCAGGATTTCAGATAGAGGCTATGGTATTCTGAGATTTCCTTTTTAGTACAGCAGTGTTTGAGTGAGTGTATATAAGAAGCAGGGCAGGGGTGTGGGGGTGCAGTATCCCTCCTCACAAAAAAAATACTTTTTTTACTTATTTTTATAGCAAGTGTTGTTGATGGGCTAGTGCTTACATTTTTTGTGATGATACTTATGAAAGTCAAATACAAAATAGTCAAACCTTCCTTAGAAACATGTTTGTATAAAAAAAAAAAAATCAGTATGTTTTATTAAAAATATATATTAATATCATTAAATATTTTTTTCAAAAAAAAATCCAAGGCAAATATACCATTGGAAAGAAGTTAAAGAATAGCATTACCCATGTACAAATCTAACACTTCACTTATAGGGGTACACAGAAGAAACATGCAGAAACACACACAATAAATGAAAATGTTAATTATAAGCCTTACCACAGCATATTATCAATATTACTTATACTCATCTAATTCTATCTACACTCCATCTCCATTAGCCTAATGCAGTACTTGTGGGTAAATACTACATAAATCTAGCCCATCTCCACATTGAATATTACGTATAAGCATAATACAAACAAACAAGCAAGCAAATGATACAAATAAAAGAGACAGCATATGCATCAGATGTTCTTCATCTTTTTTATTTATCCTTTGCATGCATTTCTGTTGTTGTCTCATGCCAGGACAGGTTTGCATTGTATGTGTAATCCAATACATTGAGGTGATGATGCAGAAATTAATTTTTTTCCTGACATTGAATGGTAACTTATGTGATGAAAATTTCATAACGTGATAAGAGGAATTGATATGTTTCTTGAAATGATAACACACAGAAAAACAAAGTCTGTGGGAGCATTATTTCTAACAGTAAACGCTGGATGCAGCAGAGGGATACATTGTTTATTTTGAAATTTTATTTTCCATACTATTTAACAAAGGTAAATGGTGTCATCTTCATATACAGGCAAATATTCACACAAATGTTTGTTATCTTTAAGTATTATCTATGACAAGTGATTTACAAATAATTACGGTGAAATTAATATTCTTTCTTTTAATGCAAAAATAACTCATTATGCAAATGAATGGAATGAATATAATGTTGTGTTATATAATACTGTTTATCAAGCCGTAAGATATACCCCGGGATTCATGAACGTTGCGCCAGGCGGACGCATAGCGTAGCGTAGGCCATGGGTGTCCAACCTTTTCAGATGCAAAATTCAAAGTCAATGACTTCCTGTGTAACTTTATTAAACAGTTGTTAAATACCAAATTTCTCAACCTAGCTAACAGATATTTTCCCCATAAATTAATTTTAATGATTGTCAGATAACAACATTCTCTGACTAGATAAATAATTACTTGTTAACAGTATGAATTAAAAAGAGACCCCCAAAAATATGCGTGCTTTCTGAGTTCTTTTCCTTTCCCTATCCTCATTAATCTGTTTTCATAAAGCCCCACATCTTGGCCAATCCTGTGCCATGCTTTTTTTTCAGTTTTTAAGTACTATAACTATAACAAATTCAACAGCACTGCTTTTCTTGCAGTGTCTTGTCTGTTCTTCCAAACATGGTAGTATGGAAGGTAAAACCTAGGAGCCAAAATTTTGTATCGAAGCAACAGAAGAAATTGCCCTTTACCACGATTACTGCATCCATGGTTTGACTCAAACAATATCTACTTAAAACTAAATTGCAGAAACAGACAAGACGCATTTTGCTGACAATCAAACAGTGCCCGTAGTGCAAAATGGTAGGAAAAATAGGATGACTCTGGTATATTATCTTGTATTTTTCTGCATGGAAAATAAGATGCCACATATCTGGCAAGTCCTCTGACACTGACTGCCAAGTTTATTTTCATTTTGCTATCACGTCTTTTTATTAAGGTGGGTTTGTAAACAAAGTGCATAGCACATCAATACCTAGTAGAGACACTGATCATTGTGGCATAAGCGACACTGCAGTGAGTTTTAAGGGATGGGATGGACCTTTTCTGTCATTTCTCTGTTTCTTTAACTTTAAGGGCTGTGTTATGTCCACTTGATAATTTTGCTAGGGTAGATCTTCCTAAAATGTTACTTCACAAACATACCACAGACACACACACACAAGCACATTTTCTGCATCCTTATTCAGCACACACCTATATATATGCTGGAATACTTGTTGGGACAGTGTGGGTGAAGTGTTTATGATGTGTGCAGCACTTCATTGGAGGGAGGCCCTGCTTTCTCTTTCTGCATTTTTGCAAGGACTTTGCATGCTTGTGTTTTTAATAGGCTAACTCAAATTCCATAATCTTTCATCACTCACAGTATCTTTTCTTCTGCTTTATAAGTAGGCATCACAGCAATACACACTAGAATAGGCAGGACCCTTCCGTAGTTCACTGATCTTATGATATAAATGAGTTTGCAGTGGGAGGCTGGTCACTAATGCCTTTTCCTTCTTTACATACAAGAACTATCCATGTTACCTGCTTGTGACTATCAGTCTGTTTTCATAGAAAAGGAATTATTAAATTATTTCTGAAAAGATCACATTCATGGCTCAGACAAAGGCAAATCTTTTTGTGTGGCTTGCTTTTTCCTGTCTGTTTTCTGCCCTCAAAAGCAGGAAATATGCTGCTTAAGAAAATTTGACCACAGATATGCAGCATTATAAATCAGAAACTTTATGGCATGAATTGCATAACTGCATCAAATCATGCAGTAAAAGGATAATTTAAACTTGAGACCCTGCTGCAGCTCAGACAAATATTTGCTTACCGAGGCCAACTTTCAATGCAGTGACAGTGCTCTTTCTGTACTACAGTTCAGCTTTTCGCAGTTATTCACCTCGATAAAACATATAGCAAACAGGCAAGCATGTGAATGTTCAAAATAGTTCAAATAAATTAAAGAAAACTTGATTCAGTAGAAACACTTCACAAGCAACAAGAGTGGAAAGGACTCCATGCTCGGTTTCTTTCTTTTTTTTTTTTCTGTTTGAGCAAATGTTTTAGAAACAGTATACACATCTTGTCTCCCTTAAACACAACAGCTATTAAAATAAAGCAGGACACTGAACCATGCCTCACAGTTAAGAATGCAGATGCCAGTATTGCTTAAATCACTAAACTGCCGGTATAACGATTCTTGAAGTATTTTTCCTTTGTAATAAATTAAATTTGTTGAAAATCTCAGAAACAGTGCGTTTCTGTGCAAAGAGAAAGAGGGTAACATTGCAAAGAATTACCATTTCCATAATGTCCTTCTGGGAATATAAATGCAGTTTTAGTGTTTTGTAAGCAGTTATAAGTCAGCACTGCCAGGTGCACACTGTCAGAGATAGCCAGTTTACCAATATTTTGATTCGCAACTTATGCCCTTCTGTTTTGAACCCAAAGTGCGAGACTCAAATCAAATTCTGAATCTAAAACATTAATGGAAAGCATGTGGATGCATACCAGCAAAAAAATATTAACTAGTTTAGTTAATGCTTATCATGCCTTTGTAAAATATTACATATATATTACAATATGCCTTCACCTGTATGTGATCACATAATAATAATTATAGCATGTGAATTAAGCAACAAAGTTGAAAGGTATCTAGCCGTATTGTGGTCACATACAGGTGAAGGCAAAACGATGTCTAATTATGGCCTAACAGACTAACGTTGGCAAACTAATGATGGCTAACAGACACACACACAATCATACACAATCGCACTCTTCTACTTTCATGCACACACACTTTACTTTCATGCATACACTCACTCACTTACCCTATTACTGCAGTTAGGTCCTGTCCCTTTATAAATCCAACGATGGCAAATCCATTACCCCATACAACTCTCTCAGTACTAAGACACACACATGTTGCTTCTTCGCATGAAATAACAGCGGCGGAACACAGGCAAAACAAAGCGCTAGGGTGCTTTAGCGCAGCGCACACCAACATTTGTCACGGGCGAAAAGCAAATGGAAAATAAGTGCTTAGCGCGCAAGACACCAACATTTGTCACGGTAAAAAAATGGAAAAAAAAGTGTTTAAGGCTAAACTTGCACATGCAAGGTCGTGGGCCGCATAGAAGAGCTCTAAGGGCCGCATGCGGCCTGCGGGCCATGGGTTGGACACTCCTGGCGTAGGTGTTACAATGCCAAATATGGCCGGGCGATTCAGATATCTAATCCCATCGCACTACCGGCGCTGCGCGGATCTGCGCCGCCTCCGGTAGGTATGCTAAACACCCCATATGTGGTGTTGCACCATGCAAATGAAGGCATATAGCGATCCGCGGCGCTGGTGTAGTATAAGAACGCGGCAATGTAAACCAAAAATGGTTTACATTTACCCAAACATAACATAGGAGTAATGGAAGGCTGTCAATGTCAGGTATCACACTGTTGCCATATGCCAATGGCGAAAGACACAGAGAATGTCAAAAGAAAACATGCACAACATGTAAATAATAACATAAATGGTATGTCCACAGAAACTCACAGTAGAACCCCAGGACATGTCTGCGGAAGGTGCTAAACAATGAAATAATATGACAATGTCATAAAACAGCAGTGTAATACACATTGGCTTCACAGCCAGAATACACCATGGTATGCATGGAAAGCTACATCCAAGGTGCAAGGGTTGCCAAGGACTCGCAGCAGTGTTCGGCGTGGTAACTATGAATTAGTAGTCAATGCCATGCAAATGAGGCAGAGTGTAATTGGAGTAGTAATGAGCAATCAACACCAATCAACCCACGAAGGCCAATCGGCGGCAGCTGACAACTCTGCATATAAGAAAACCTAACAGAATCCATTTATGTCTCTGTGGGACACTAGATGGAACACACTAACCTAAGAGTCAATAAAAGTCATTTCATGCATTGAAAGTCACTACCTTTTACATGCCAACTTTCTGCCTCTGTAATTTAAACTTGAGACCCTGCTGCAGCTCAGACAAATATTTGCTTAGTTACCGAGGCCAACTTTCAATGCAGTGACAGTGCTCTTTCTGTACTACAGTTCAGCTTTCAAAGTTATTCACCTCTCGATAAAAACATATAGCAAACAGGCAAGCATGTGAATGTTCAAAATAGTTCAAATAAATTAAAGAAAACTTGATTCAGTAGAAACACTTCACAAGCAACAAGAGTGGAAAGGACTCCCATGCTCGGTTTCTTTCTTTTTTTTCTGTTTGAGCAAATGTTTTAGAAACAGTATACACATCTTGTCTCCCTTAAACACAACAGCTATTAAAATAAAGCAGGACACTGAACCATGCCTCACAGTTAAGAATGCAGATGCCAGTATTGCTTAAATCACTAAACTGCGGTATAACGCATTCTTGAAGTATTTTTCCTTTGTAATAAATTAAATTTGTTGAAAATCTCAGAAACAGTGCGTTTCTGTGCAAAGAGAAAGAGGGTAACATTGCAAAAGAATTACCATTTCCATAATGTCCTTCTGGGAATATAAATGCAGTTTTAGTGTTTTTGTAAGCAGTTATAAGTCAGCACTGCCAGGTGCACACTGTCAGAGATAGCCAGTTTACCAATATTTTGATTCGCAACTTATGCCCTTCTGTTTTGAACCCAAAGTGCGAGACTCAAATCAAATTCTGAATCTAAAACATTAATGGAAAGCATGTGGATGCATACCAGCAAAAAAATATTAACTAGTTTAGTTAATGCTTATCATGCCTTTGTAAAATATTACATATATATTACAATATATGCCTTCACCTGTATGTGATCACAATAATAATTATAGCATGTGAATTAAGCAACAAAGTTGAAAGGTATCTAGCGGTATTGTGGTCACATACAGGTGAAGGCAAAACATGTCTAATTATGGCCTAACAGACTAACGTTGGCAAACTAATGATGGCTAACAGACACACACAATCATACACAATCGCAGACTCTTCTACTTTCACACACACACACACGCTTTTTACTTGCATACACTCACTCCTGACTTACCTATTACTGCAGTTAGGTCCTGTCCCTTATAAATCCAATGATGGCAAATCCGTACCCCATACAACTCTCTCAGTACTAAGACACACACATGTTGCTTCTTCGGCATGAAATAACAGGCGCGGAACACAGGCAAAAACAAAGCGCTAAGGGTGCTTTAGCCATAAGCACACCAACATTTGTCACGGGCGCGAAAAGCAAATGGAAAATAAGTGCTTAAGGCGCATGCGCACACCAACATTTGTCACGGTAGCGAAAACAAATGGAAAAAAGTGTTTAAGGCTAAACTTGCACATGCAAGGTCGTGGGCGCATAGAAGAGCTCTAAGGGCATGCGGCCTGCGGGCCATGGGTTGGACACTCCTGGCGTAGGTGTTACAATGCCAAATATGGCCGCCGAGCGATTCAGATACGATCTAATCCCACGTGCACTACCGGCGTCGATCTACGCCGCCTCCGGCGTGGGTATGCTAAACACCCCATGTGGTGTTGCACCATGCAAATGAAGGCATATAGCGATCCGAGAAGTGGCGGCGGGTGTAGCATAAGACGCGGCAATGTAAACCAAAAATGGTTTACATTTACCCAAACATAACATAGGAGTAATGGAAGGCTGTCAATGTCAGGTATCACACTGTTGCCATATGCCAATGGCGAAAGACACAGAGAATGTCAAAAGAAAACATGCACAACATGTAAATAATAACATAAATGGTATGTCCACAGAAACTCACAGTAGAACCCCAGGACATGTCTGCGGAAGGTGCTAAACAATGAAATAATATGACAATGTCATAAAACAGCAGTGTAATACACATTGGCTTCACAGCCAGAATACACCATGGTATGCATGGAAAGCTACATCCAAGGTGCAAGGGTTGCCAAGGACTACTTGGCAGTGTTCGGCGTGGTAACTATGAATTAGTAGTCAATGCCATGCAAATGAGGCAGATAATACTGAATCGCAAAACCCTCGCTGGCGTAAAGCTGTACCAAACGGCACAGTGGTAATACACCGAGGAGTGGCTCAGAGGGAATACATGTCACCTGCAGAGGGGTGTGCCACTGTAGGAGGAAGCACATTGGAGCTCAGCAAACCTGGGCTGTACATTGCACATCACAGCTGCAGGACCGGCGTGTGGGGAAATAGTTGAGCTGAGAGCACACAATGCGCGCAGAGGTGCATGTGCACGAGGATGACTACGTTCCCTTAACCCAATCATGTGACGCTCACCCCGCAAATAACATCGGAAACAGGAAGGTGATGTTGAGAATATGAGGAAATGTGGAAGCAGTGTAATTGGAGTAGTAATGAGCAATCAACACTAATCAACCCATGAAGGCCAATCGGCGGCAGCTGACAACTCTGCATGCAGAAACCTGCAAAACGGGATAGGGGAGGCATATGAATGCAAAGAAAGTAGGGGAGGTAGCAGATTGCAAAGAGTGAAGACCTGACACAGCAGAGCCAAGTAGACAGGCAGCATAACGGCGGTGGCACACAAAACGCACGATATGCCACGTCCCAGAAACTACACATGATAGGGCTCTGCAGGATGCATGCCAGAAAATAGTAGGTGCAACGTGCAGAAACAGTAAGGGAAGGTCGAAAGGTACTCCATTGCAGGCAAGAGTAATGCAACACCAAAGGCAACAGCGTTGCAGTGCTAACGGTAAAACACGGAAGATAATCCCCAGATACGGCCGCACAGACACACCCTATGACATCACCGGGTGTACAGCACAACAGTATAAAGTGTGAATGCACACAACACACAGCCGTGTATTCCCAAATGCCGCACCATAGGTGTAAACACACGGGGAACTTTTAAAATGTACATGTTGGGTGCCGTGTCCGTGATCCATCAGCATGTGTTAGAGACAGACGGAGTTGTGGAGGAGGGTGCCGACAACTACCGTAGGCCTCAGAGGAGAAGGAGAGTGTTGAGACCAAGGGTAACCTACCAGGGGCTACAAGACCTGGAGATAGTAGAGCGTTACAGGGTGGATAGGGACACGTTACAGCAAATAGTGGAGCTGTGCCGGCCACGCCTGACAACAAGAAACAACAGAGGGGAGCCCATCCCAGTGGACACAAAGGTATGTGTAAGCTTGTGAATACTGGCCACAGGTACCTTTCAAAGGCCAACTGGGGATATAATGGGCATCTCACAGGCATCAGCATCCAGGGTACTACACCAGTTTCTGGATGCCATGTTACCACATGCCAATGAGCATATATACTTCCCCAGATCTCAGGAGAAGTTGGCTAGCAATATGTGCCACTTCCACTGTGTGGCACAATACCCGGAGGTACTGGGTGTGATAGACTGTACGCACATACAAATCAAGTCACCACCTGGGGAGCAGGGTAGACGCTACATAAACCGCAAGGGATTCCCCTCCATCAATTGCCAGATTGTGTGCAATGCGCAGGGCATTATCATGGATGTGTGTGCTGGCAGCCTTGGAAGCTACCACGACTCCCATATCTGGCATGCCTCACAGCTGTACCAGGTATTCGCCAGGGGGGACATCCCACAAGGCCACCTTGTGGGGGATGCTGGCTATGCACTGGAGCCGTGGATGATGACTCCCATCAGAAATGCACACACACACATGCAAGAACGCCATAATGAGGCACACGCACAAACCAGAATAATCATAGAGCGTGTGTCTGGGATGCTGAAATCATGGTTCTGGTGCTTGGATACATCTGGTGGAGCCCTGCAGTACTCTCCAGGCACATGTGCCCACATATTCATAGTATGTGCCATGCTACATAATATGATCCTGCGGAAGCAGCTGCTGCAGGGACATAATGGTGAAGGGCCACAAAGCTCACCACAACTGCCAAGGCCAGTCCAGGCACAGAGGGTTCAGGACCATGAACACACTGTGCCAGCCCCAGTAGGCAGACGGAGGTGTACCCAATATGCCTATGCCCTGGCAAAGAGGGAACGTATAGCACATACTCTGACAGCGTAGGCCCCATGGACTGACACCTCCCTACCTGCACACACAGTGAAATGGACGGCACACAAACATGACCACCCGTAAAGTGTACCATATGGGTGGCCACATGTGTGACTCCAACATAGGCAGCACCCAAACACTGTACACCCAACAGCCAGCGGAGCATGGAACGCCAACACCTGAACCGTACGCGGGTCCTACAGCAGATGGCATTGCTGTATGCTGCCACGTTCGCCACAAGGTGTATACATATAGACATGTAGATATGTGCATATACAGATATGTAGATAGATATAATTACATATATAGAAATATATGTACACATATACATATAAGTACCACAGGTAAGACAGGGAATCAGAGGGATGTAAGGTGACAGAGATGTAACACGCGATATCTGTACATAGTATACAAAGTGAAAGACAACCTGAGCATCCGGGAGGTTTAACAGAAGAGGAAACCGCCACCCATGAAAAGGTCAACATACCAAAATGCATAACTGCGAGTCGGAATGATCGCCAGGCCACAGTACAGTAACAGTACATGCGCGGGTAATACTATGATGATATGAGGGGGGAGGTAGACACTGCCGCCGGTGATGCGGCCCACGCAGGTACTGTGTGCAACCGTCCCCGTGACTGCCGCAGTATGTGTATGTGTGCGGTGAGGGTGCCGTGTGTGTCGCTGTGCGAGTGTAATGTGTGTGCCTCTGTAAAATGTGTATGTTGGTGCCATGTTAGAGGCAGAGTGGAATAACATGTGTAGGCATACAGTACACTAGCCACAGGCATATGTACACCAGTAGTCCCAAAGTAGTACTGAGAGCCCCACCCTGGCTAGGCGTGTGGCGACATATAACGATGCAAAGTGACAATGTCCCAGAATGTAGCCCAGGAATATACCCCACATGAAATGGAAAGGACGTATGTACTAATCATGACCGTATGTATGACACCGATATGCTAATTGCAAAACGATACGTCGGCAAAGTCACACAGCAATAGGTATGTACCGCGGAAATACGCATGTGCTACTCCGGTACTGACCGTGGCCACGTATCGGCCCGTAAACACCGCTGTGTGTTCTACAAGTGTCAAACAAGCAATCACCACCTGAATAGGTGGCAACCACTGGCAAACAGGCCATCACAAGTACAGGACCACAATGACTGTAAATATCCGGGACCGAATGACAAGGGATAGTCGTCACGTACAAACAACCACAGATATACCACCGATGTGACGGAAGAATACATGCAGGAACCACACACGCAGGCGATACCAACACCACATGAAAACAACACAACCTACACTCCCAGACCAACAGGCAATTAACTGTCAACTCCCCAGGCAGGGATGGAGCACACAGACAAGCATACCGTGTATGTAGAGATGCAAGACCCACAACCCGTATCCGTCACCTACAACCTCCGATATTCCCCATTGTACATATTAAAGGGATACAAGCCGTAATAGCAGCACAAACATACAGGCAGTGAATGACAGCTGCATAACCGCAACATCTCGCGTGGGAAACACTATCAACAGCGGATCCATACTTGCATCCGTTGTTTAAAGGAATACAACAGCTATGTTACACATCCGAATGCAAAACGCCATCAACAGACGCCGTCAGGACAGGGACACCCACATGTCGAACATAATACCATACCCAACACACACAATCCATGGCTAACACCACTGCAAAATGTACCTGTCGTCACACATAGCGGCTGCAGTTACACATAACATAACACAATACAGACCATCTCCACGAAGGTAAGACAAATAGCCAACGCCCAGGTGTGGAATGCAACCATACCCTAGTTACGACACGTAATGTATGAATGGAGTAGATGCACAGGTGATATGCGCACAAGTACTCACTGAGGAACAGCAATTGGTGTGATGAACCCACATGTTGCAGGTATCGACGGATATAAGGATGACTCCCAGGATATTCAAACCGTATGCTCATACCGAACCAGCAGTGTACAACGGAAAGAGTAAGAAACAGGAATACCGATACACGGAATGAAAAACAGAACGAAACACCGACAAGGTATGTAGAACCCACAATATGTACGGGTGTGTAACACATGATGTGTATGACGAAGCTGTACTGTATGTGAATGGTGTTTGTAAGTAATGATACTTGTCCATAATGCAGAGAGTGGTGAAAGGTGGTTATGTAGTGCTATCCTGCTGAGCATACCAACGACTGTGGACACCATGAGCACAGCAGTGGGACATCATGTACACAGCCGGGATAACACAAGGGCTGCCACAGGGGGGCATAACAGAGAACAATGCCACACCACACGCTGAAGCTGGCAGTGGATGTCCAACAAGGAAGTGCCATAGCAAGGGATAGGACATGTATGTATACTGTCACAGCACACATGTGTATGGGCATATACCGTCGATGTCATACGTAATGTGCGCCCGACGCACGCATGCCTTGCAGTAGGGGATACTATGTCAACTATGTGTAATGTAAAGCTGTCATGGTGGCTATGACAGACATCATACACAGTATCACAGGCATATCATGCATAATGGAGTAATTGCCTATTGGTATGTACAATAAGAGGATACATATGGCCTATAGATATGGGACAGAGTAGTAGCATAATAGCCATCTGAAATGGAAGGAACACCAAGTAACCATGCCCAAACGATCTGTAGCAGGTGCAATGTGGGCAACAATGAAGTCTGGCAGGTCCATGTGCAAACACATGTGCAGTGTACACAGTAGAGTCACCTTCCCATAGTAGTGTCCAGTGAACAGCAGAGGCGGGTGTCAACTGCATGTTTACACAGTACTGCTGCTGTGGTGGTACCATGACTACATGTCACTCAAACAGCAAGGGAGCTATCACATGAACAGTGCCACTGTGTGTCCCTGTGGGATGTGCACAGGACCTATGTTCCACAGCATGGTGTGTGTTGTGTCTGCGGAAGTAACACAGAAGCCCAGCCCATGCAATGTGGCATGTGTGCACATATCCATGAGTGGTCCATTCACACTGCCCACTGCAATTGTCATGTATGAGTAGTACATGCATCAGTAATGCAGAGGACATGGTCCATGTCAGAGCAGAAGACACCCCTGCGTATGTGGTATGCAGATGTGTACAGATGTGTTTTCCGTCTGTCAGCCGCATATGTAAACTGTCTGAGCCTGGTACACATCATGGCATGACAATGCTGTGCCATGTAAGGTCGTAGCCGTTGGGGAAGGTACACCACGAATGTGGTATTGTAACCTTGACCGTGTGTAGATGTGTGTATGCCACAGGTACAATGGCTACCTATGTACCAGCATCACACACAGTACAGATAGGTGTGGCCCTGCAGAAGTGTATCCATGCCACAGTGGTATACGGTAACCACAGGACCATGTGGGGCATTTGTGTGTACAGCAACCATGTACAATCTGATATGCATGTATGGGGGCCAGTATCCATGTGATAGTCAGTGGATGAATGTTGCTATGCAAAGGTGATGTGCATGCACCATGTGTCATGCATCCTGATGCCATGACACCCACAAGATGTATCTGCCACACTGACACCCATATGGTTGTTATCAGTATGAGCTGGTGGAGCTATAATGGTGCCAGGTATGTAGATGTGGGATATCTAGGCATGGACAGTACTCTGTGACAGCATGTTGTGTATGTAAGCAAATAGTGAACATGAGGGGCCCCATGACTGAGGACTGTGTAATGCCATATGTACCTGACATGTAGTAGGTAGCATGATATGCTTGCACCACTGTGTGTCCTGTCCAGGAGTCATATA
This sequence comes from Protopterus annectens, assembly GCF_019279795.1. Lineage (NCBI taxonomy): Eukaryota > Metazoa > Chordata > Ceratodontiformes > Protopteridae > Protopterus > Protopterus annectens. The sequence continues at coordinate 1,215,083,546 of NC_056732.1, forward strand.
GCCTAACATCCTGAGACACAGGGTATGATGTGCAGGTGGATGTGTACGTTGCCAATACCAGAACGTGGAATGGTGCTGAAGGGCAATGTCAGGACAATGTCTGATTTGTTGCCCTTTGTACCACACCAACCACCCATGCACTGGTATGACAGGTGACCAGCATGTGTATGTGGCATGCTGTGGCACACAGAAGCCCAACAAGGGTGCCAGTAAAGGCATGGAGGTCATCAATGTGCGCGTGAAGCACATTCGTGAGGATGTGCACCAGTGCCATACAGAATGGTCCAGTCATGGGTGTACGAATGCAGTCCCACACATGCAATGCAGTGCCACCCATGTGTAGTGCGATAGATGCAGCAGTGTGACGGTCAAGGTACACAATGTCCAACAACAGGCTAGCAGTGAATTCAGTGGGCTGGTGTGGAGACACATACCAAACAGGTTGGTGGGACATAACAGCTAGGGAGATCGGAAGGTGACATTGGGCCAGTGTCCTAGGACATAACGTGTGCATGGCAGTACCATGTATGTGTCCACAGGGACACTACGATGTCCATGTATGGATTGCACCCCTGTAGTGAGTGAGAGTGTGTATTGTTGGTAAGTACACCATTGCCTGGCATGTTGCCAACATTATCTCAGTCTGCAATGCCTGGGTGACTGTTGTATGTGACATTGAATGTGGATGTAGCCAAACAACACAAACATACCACCACACTGCCTGAGGACCCACACTGCAATGTGCGGCAGTCATGTGTAGGTAGCTAGCCTTGGAGCATGTGATGGACCACGAGGACCCACCAAAGCTGACAAGTGATGCACCCCACACATGTGAATATACACCACCGTGCAACAGCCTGCACATGTGCCCATACAGCAGATGTGCATGGAACATGACCACCACCGTGGCGTCTGTGAAAAGGTCAGTACCGCCATGTCTCTGTGTGGAATAGCATGGTCCCTAACATTGTGTACATGCTACGGAAGTGCACTGTGGTATGTGTCAGCATAGTTATGTACACTGTCCATCTGCCGGGGTGTCATGCCATTAACAACTCCTGTCAGCAGATGTCAGTAGTACTGGCTGTAGAACACATGTTCCATGTATGCTGTGATGGGTGTGTGTCCAGGGTGTGGCTAGCAGGGCCGTGAAGCATATGTGTTCATCTACCAAAGGGGGGATAACCCCAGGTTTAACACACCAGACACATGGAGGTATTGTGCATGCTGAGGGTAGTGTAGGTATGGTATGTGTTGTGTAATGTGTCACCCATCTGGGTGGAGTGCATGCCTCAAGCATGTGTGGGTACATGGGTGTCCATTCTAGGGAAGTGTGGGTTGCTGTCAGCACATGGCAGTATCAGCTGTCTGAGGCCCAATGTACAGTATGACAACACAGACAGCATGTAACCTGTGGTGTACAATGTAAGCTCTGTTGCATGTTACAATGTGCCTAGCAGTCACAAACATGGGTATCTGCACATGGAGCACCTACGATGCATTGTGTTTATCAAATATCCAGTATGTGTGCAAAACACTGTGTGATGTGGGATCCCCTCACCTGTGTGTGTTGCAGTCCAGGTTTGTGCCTGGGAGGTATGATTCGTGTACAATCTGTACTTGCAGGTGTGCTGTGTAGAGCAGGGAGGCAGGTCACAGGCACCACAGATAAATGTGAGTGGTGCACTAGTGTGTGTGCTTTGCTTGTGTGCAGCACAGTGGAAGGTGCAAGCATTGTCCCACATGACCCCCATGCCGTGCCTGCCTGTTACAGCCCTGCTGGAGACAGTCATGTGACACCACCACAGAGGCAGTATAGCATGCGAAGATGTACATGTGTGCTCCACACCCCAGGCAGATGTCCGCAGGTCATGTGTGCCACAGCAGTGTGGCCAACCAGGACTGTCATAGTGGTCAGATACCACATGCCTGTATAAGTACAGTATGAGCATAGGCAACAGTTGCAGTGACAGAGTAGGTCAATGTACAGTGTCCCTGTGTTCAGACCACTGCCTACTGTACACTTGGCTAGACACACACCCAGAGGGTGAATATACCGGTGAGCCATCACATGTCCCAGTACACGTAGCCTGTGTAATACCATCACAGGGCGGTCACAATAACACGTATGACAGATATGTTGTACCAGGTGATGTGTCATGTGTGCACATGTTGAGATGCACAGCTGTTCACACGTCCGCAACATATCAGTGCATGATGCCTAGTGTAACATGATGTGTGGAACTGCACTGTGATCCACAACAGGGTCATCTGAGACAGGTGTGTTGTGAATGGTGTAACCCATGGTTCCATGGGATATACACTGGTGCTGTTGGCTGCCATGCTGGGGGCCACCAGTGGTGCCTGCAGTGGTCATACAGACATACTGCACACATTGTTCTGGCAGGAATGTCCATTGTTGTAGATGATGTGTTACTACGTGAAGGTAGGTGTGTGTTGTGAATGTTACCCATCCAGATGTGACCATCAGGTGCAGTCATGGTTGTCGACAGCATCACACCCATCCACAGCTGTCAGAACCCTGTCCCCAGAATGGGTGTCAGCCACCCTCGTACTGTGTGACCTATGTGCAGATGGCGGAACACCTACTACTGGCTGGCTAACAGTGTCATCTAGGAAGGCTATGTGATGGCTGGAATATGCTGTTATAATGTATAATGATGGTATCCCAATGAAGTACATGGAATCACACACAGTAAGCCATGGCTGGCATGTAAACCATGTACAACAATGACTGTGTGACAGACACAAACAATGTGGAGCCATGTCGAACATGCACCCATGAGAACACCAAATGATGTATGTTGCAATATTGATGTACAACTGTCAGCTATGGGCACAGCATGGATGCAGACGCATATCCCCCACAGGCAGTACCATGCCATGTAGGTAGGGGGGCATTGCACGACTACATGTGACAGTTGCTGTACCGCCACATGTACTGCATATCCATCATGTAGGGGTAGCAGTGGTACGTGACTGTTGGACATGCCTGTACATATGACCATGTCCCACAGGATATGTGTTACGTGTGTACAACACGTGTTGTACCATCATCAAGCTGTGAAGTGTATGGCTGCCAGTGTACCTGTGTGACATGTTCTGCAATGGGTGCAAAGGTACGCAGTAGTGCATTGCATGCCCACATGCCCCACACAGGTTCATAGCCTCAACATACAATACAAAGAGGGTGTTGGATCATAGCAACCCACATCAGGAGATGGGTACGGGTGGCAACCCACTACCACCTGTCCGGGTAAGGTGTGCATGTCCATGACACATTAGCACCCGAGAAGCTAGCAGTACAGCAGTACATGGTGGCATGCATATATGATCACTAATACCCCTGTGTGTTCCACCACTGGCCTGTGGACAGACAGACACCAACACAATGTGCAGCATTGACATGTGCACAGCACATCACCGCTGGCTACTGTAGAACAGACTTACTGTGGAGACATGTGCACAGAACGTCTGCGCCAGCCACACTCAAACACATTATGTGTTGAACCCCACCATCATTGTAGCCCATGCCACAGACAGATGTTCACGCATCTGTGTATGTACGTCTGGGAATGTCCCTGGCCTAGCAGTATAGCTGTGTCAGTGTTGCGAACAACAGACTGCATGGGCTGTGTGTGTGAGGTGTGTGTCATACGTGTATGGTCCGATGGATGATACCTTCAGTGCCCCTGCTATGTGAACATCCCTGTCCCCATACATGGATACCTATGCTGTGCCCAATACCACGGTCCCTGTGGGAGGGATGGTGCTGTGTGGTGCACCAGCTGACATGGGGTGGCAGCAGGCACTGGATGTAGACATATGTGGTACCCATGTCAGGCCAGGCTACCATCCATGTGCACGGGATAGCAGTGTGTGGGCACATACAGCACTGTGTTGAACAATATCGCAGCACATAGCACCTGTCAGGGGTAATGTGTATGCATAGATGTGCGATACCAGCATGCACCATACACACCCCCACCAAGCAGCATGCTGCCTACCTTGCAGAAGGCCATTGTCCACACCATGATGATAGACATGTGTAATGTCCATATACACATAGCAATGACATATGGAATGGACAGCCACCCTGCCAATATCAGTACCCCCCAGGTGGGACACATCCCTGTGCCATGTATGTGACATACCCTGTCATACCATGCAGTCCTGCCCAGCCAGGCTGCACATGCTATCACAGTCATACATGGTGCGATGGACAAATGGCACTTGCACTATCAACTGTCCAGAGGAGTAATGTGGCACTGATGCACCCTGTGGTGTCACAGGTGCTGTGTGTTGGTGTGTACAATGTGCGTGCACACATGCTATGTATGACCTTCCCTGCTAATGTCATATGGTTACACAATGTCCCATGTGTATCACATGTGCAATACAGGTGAGCCATGGCAGGTCGTCCAAAACCCGTACAGTGCTGTGTAGATGTACATGGCACAACACATGCATGTACAGGTGTCCATGTGTATGTGTGCAGTGCCACTGCTGACGTCCATAATGGCTGCGTACGCGATGCCTAGTGACATATACACAGCATCCAGGTGAACAGTAGAACTGTGTGCACATTGGGACACATGCCAACTGGTATGAACACAGGTGCAGGCAGGTACACATGTCCACAGCAGGTTACCATCAACATGGTGTGTGTACAGTGTGATGAGTTGACACACAGATATGATATGATACCCACTGCTTAATGGTGTGACTGCAACATGTCAGCTGTGTCAGTGCCATGATGCATCGCAGAGATTACTGTGCAGATGTCATACATGTCATAGCAATGTATGTCCAGCGGTATGCCAGTACATCAGTGTAAATGTGACCTGTCACCATCATTATGTCTTACAGATAATGCCATGTTCCCGGCTGCCAGCCTTCAGCTGCCAGGAGGATGACGTAATCATACCGTTGCTCCATGACAACTATGACCTGCTATTCAGCCATGTTCCACAGCACAGCAGCGGGATGACCTGTGGCAGGATATGCGCAGGAGGGTGAACAACGTTGGTGGCAACAACCGCACCTACCAGCAGATACGCCGACACTGCACAGACCTAATACGGCACGCAAGACAGCGTGCCGCCACAATCGCCAGAGAACAAGGTGGAACAGGTGGTGGGCCATCAACCCAGCACCCACTCACACACACAGAGGAGCTCCTGGCCAGTCTGGGGACACCCAGGGAACATCATGCAGAAACACTCGCTGCCATCGTGGAGGTGGGTGTCTCCCAACCAATGAGCCTGGAGTTGCCTGGTAAGTCAGTCTTGCATGTGTGTATGATAACTGACGTAGGTGTGGGTGTCACAGTACACCACATAATGTACCAACACACGCCAGGTATATGGCCACACAAGCTGCATACTACAGTATGCTACGTTGTGTTTGCAGACATGTGCATAACACATGCTACCACATAGGTACATGATGTGACATGCACAGTGCTTACTGTGGCTACAGTAATGGATAATGTGCATACTGTTGTGTCGCCCCTATACAGGTACCTCTGGCGTGTCGCACAGCCATGGGTTCGTCGCAGGTGAGACTGTTGCTAGTAACAGGCATGTTACAGTGTATAGATATTCGCCATGTGGCCAGGTATGACATGCACACCTGGGTCTGCTCCAGTCACGGTATACAGGTTGCACCACCTGACACACATGCCACCCATGTACAGTAGATACAACCGTTAGTATACACCGGCATGAAACCACATAACCCATCGGTGTGATATGTGCAGTCAGCTATGCATACAATGGTGGAGGTGTTCTACAATTGCTGCATATGTAGTATGCATCGGAATTCCATTTGTGGTATGCACACAGTACCACATAGTGAGCTGTGATCTAGCCAGCACACAGGTGTTACCAATGTGACCTATGCCCCTGCATTGTGTGCACACGTTGTGACATGACACATGACATGTCCCATGCACGTGGTGTTCTGTCTGCAACATTGTCACACCATGACATGACCTGCGCCCGACATAGCAGACATCCACACTGTCTGCATAGCCCTCAGGATTGTGACACCTCAGACTAGTATGGGTGTATGTCACATGGGCCACCACAGGGATGTGTACATGATGCCCATCACGCACAATTGTCCATGACCCAGTCAAACATGGCCATGGGTGATACCCACAGGCATGTTGCCACACAGTACATCTGGAGTGGGTAGACACCGTTGCACTTTGTCCACACATAGTGCGATCATAGCTGTAGTGGACCACCTGTACATCTGATGTGGTACACCAGACAACCGCAATGCCTGTCTGCAGCCACTGGAGGTGCCACCAATGTCTACCATATATGTGCTGTGGAACAGCATGACTGTGTTGCAGACATGGCAATGCAATGCGTCCATGTTACGCATCGCACAGAAACATACCTGTGTCTTGCTGCCATGCAGTGGCACAGTGCCTGTACTCCCCACTGTATAGCTATGTACACAGCTCACACCAGCAACACCTGCACAGACATCTTTGTTACACATGCATTCTATCTGTAGCCTGTACACATAACACTGCACTGTGACATCCAGTATGATGCGGTGCATGTGGTGGGACACCATTGTCACATTTCCACATGTTATCACACATGTTGGCGGAGTACATGTCAAAGTGACGCCAGTCATGTGTACTGTTAACCTGCCTGTGGCCACATGGTGTATCTTGGTGATGCATGCAAACTACCACGAATGTGTGTACTGCATGCCTACTGAAATGACACCTGCTTGATGTAGTGTGCACCCCTGGGCAGTATGCATACTACCACTATTAATGTCTGGCCTGCATTCACTGAGCTGTGGTGTGGGAATGCTGCATGCCATCTGCAATATCACATGCATGATGTGTCTGCGTGTGTGTGTGTGTGTCTGCGTGTGTGTGTCAGCGTGTGTGTGTGTCTGTGTGCGTGTGTGTGTCTGTGTGTGTGTGTGTGTGTCTGTGTGTGTGTGTGTGTGTGTGTGTGTGTGTGTCTGCGTGTGTGTCTGCGTGTGTGTAATGTATCTTACAGTATGTCTTTGTATTCACAGGTGGTGTAGGTGCATTCCCCTCCTGCAGTCCATCTGATGCTAGTGTCCCCACAGATACTAGCGGTGATGACCATATGCATGAGGCACAGGCAGGGTTGTCAAGGGCAGAAGCTGTGCCATTGGTTAACATCCCACCTATGTCCCCTTCATCTCCTGCACACGGTTCTGATGCCGACACATACCACATCACCATTGCCCATAGAAGAAGGACAGTCAGCATCTGTTGGCATTGAGCAGGAATGTGTGGTGGCTACAGAAGGTGCAGGTACACACCATGTTGCCAGTGTAATGACTGGTGATGTGCCACACAGGCATGTGGCTGGTGCTGCTCATAGGAGGAGCTCTGGCAGACATGCACCTGCTGTACAGGGTGCAGCAGCTGGTATCACCAGACGCATGTTCCAGACTGTAATGGCGGCACAGGCACGTGCTGAACGGCAGAACCAAGAAGGGCAGAGGTTGCAGAGGGCCGCAATCTGTTCCCTAAATGAGAACATCCAGTCATTGGTGAATGCTCAACAGCAGCTTGCTAATGTTCTGGATAGGCGATTAGGTGAGATGGTTGGAATCCTCGACCGAGGCATGTCAATCCGCGAGCGTGAGTTGTCTGTGCTGGAACACCTGGTAGGGGTGAGGCATAGGACACGTGGCCGTAGTCCAGCAACACCACCTAGTGTCGGTCGACGTGTGCATGCCACCTCTCATGCCCACTCACACAGTGCCGGTAGCAGCAGCAGTGCAGCTGGTGCTACACCAACCACACCAGGACACAGCAGGCCACGTGGGCGTGGCCCTGGCCGGTCCCAGCGTGGACACGGTTCCAGCGGACATGTGTCATCGGAGAGTGGCCACTCCATACCTCCACCCGGTGGTGCCCGTGCGACCCCAGGCAGGCACGGGTCATGTGGCCGCAGACGGATACAGTGAGCCGTACAACCTGCACTGTACAGTCTGGGGCTGCCAAGTATACCCCGTGTAGGCATCACAGATGGCTGAACTGTGTACACACATACCCACACACAGCAGACACAACTGTAGGGCTCCACCATATCCACATGCATTCTGCACAGTCATGCCCAGTAAATGCACCAGCCCTTACACACACACATGATGTTATCCATCGGTACAGCCTATGCCCCTGGCACACATATCACCCTGTGCATATGATGAAGCCTCTGCCGCAGCACTGTCATCCACACCATCGGTGCACGGTTATGCAAATATATTCTGATGCACAGGGTGGACAAGTTAGTGAGAGGTGTATGTGATACCTGTGTCCGCATAGTGCGTGATGTATTTGTTGCAGTGGTTGTGTATGACAGGTGACAGGTGCGTATGTGACGTGGGTTGTGTACTGACATCATGCAGCAGACATACCATGTAGTGCAGGTGCAGCATACATTGAGCTGTGTACACGGTATGTGTGACGGTTACATGTGTAGCACCATGTTGGTTCTGTTAACCTGTATGCCTCATATGGTGTACTTGCATGTGCCTACTGGGAGCACTGTTATCAGTCCCCCATGTGTAGCTGTGGGTTACCACAGGCACATCTGGCAATATCAGCATACCACAGGTACCCGCAACCTGCATGGACTCCTACATAGGTACATAGGTGCATAGGTACATACCAGGCTACGTGCCCTACGGCATGTGTAAGCCTAGCCAGAGTGTGTGTGGCTTTCACCACCCCTTAGGATGAGGATAATATATCCATTGGTCCACTGTCCCTCTGTCCAGCAGTGACACAGAGATGATGCCTGGCGCATACCTACGATCTCCCATCCACACGTCAGGATTACTCTTGGACAGAATCAGTGAGGGGCTCTGCTTCACAGGGGCTGGGAATCCTTTCCATGTTGTAGGGGGTCTCTGGGCGATGAACCTGTCCCTCCAGCATGTCCTATTTATGTCCGTGTTGAGGTTTCTGTCAGCTGCTTCCGTGCCCGTGGTTGTTTGGAGCCTAGGAGGTGGAACATGTCCATGTCTCCCAGGTCGAACATGGCCGTGTATGTCAGGCACAGATCACCTCAGAGCAGACGGTATGAGAAGGTATACAGCTGGAGTCCCCTCAGTCGGGCAGCGTGTGACATATGTTTCAGCACCTTTATCCCTGTGTTGTGGAACATTTGAGGTCCTTCCGAGTGCTGCAGGTGTCAGGTTAGGTACATTCCAAATGTGGCGTTGTACCCAATCATTGGTCCGATGTGTGAAGAGTACAGGGGTACAATGACCTCCCCTGATGTGGATGTGAATCCCTTCATGACCAGGTGGGCACAGTGGAATGTCTTCCCAACCACATTGGCAATGTGAGTGTCGAGAGAGGTTACCGACAGGTTTGGTACCCATGTCCCTGATCACGTCCACCATGTTTAATGTATTACCACCTATGTGGTAATTTGGGGTGAACATGTCTTTCCCAAGGGGTAGGTCTATACCTTCCCTGGCATGTAGCTTCAGGCCATGGCTCTGGCACCAGTTATCCATTTCTATGAGACCCCAGGTGGATGTCCGTGTCTGATGGGGTGTTGAGTATGGTGGCCGGTGTGCAGTCATCTGCATACCTTGTCTGCCACAATCCCCCTATGTTTGCATGCACATCGGAAAGTTGAATGCCGAACAGGAGGGGGCTCAGGACTGAGCCCTGTGGGCCACCACTCGGGACCAGCTTGGAATCTGACATGGCACCAGGAACACCAACCCTGTGGGGTTTGACTTCCATCCAGTTGGCAAACCATCGTGTGACATATGTCTCTACATGTACACTGGTGAGCCTTTCTATGATGCCCATGTGGAGTGTGGTTTGAACGCTCCCGCCAGGTCATGGTAGTCTGTGCAAACCGACGTACCCCCATTAATGGCCTTAGTGACTCCTCCAAACAGGTCGACCAGGTTCGGGAAGCAGGATCTGCCCTTGACTAAGCCGATGTGGGTATGTTCCAGTATTTGCCATACACCAATGTCTTTATTTATGCGCTCCAGTATGGACCTCTCCATAGCTTTACAGACAAGGCTTGTCAAGCTTATAGGGCAGGGATGTACAGAGTCCATAGGAGCACTACCCTGGTGTAGTGGGACCACAGTCGCCATATGCCATCCATCGGGGACGTAGCCCGTAGTAAGGCTAAGATGAAACAGCAGCCTTATGTGCGGGGTGAGGGCCTCATTGACGTTGTATAGCACACAGCCGGGGACACCATCTGGTCCCATTGATGCTGTGTTCACTGCTTAACAGATATCAGCTCTCCCCTGGGCATACGGGATGTTTGGGAGGCTAGACTCTGGTGGGATGGATACGTCCCCTCTTGGGGGGGGGTAGATGTATGCACGGAACCTGTCTGCTGGTTTGTTGGCAATGTCTGTGGGTTCAGTGATCATTGTACGATTCTGGAGTAATTCTGAACATAACTGTGTGCTTCCACCCATGTTCCTACCATAGCTAAGGAAGGCCTTATGGTTGTCTTATGTGTCCTTTGCAAGTCCAGTCCCACAGGCAGCCTTGGATGATTGTATGAGTGATCGTATGTTAACGCCGGTATTCATCAGTGATGCCTTCCCTGGTACTGATATTGCTCTGTCATGTAGTAGCTTTCAACTCTTGTTGTACAGTTTGTCAATGGCTGGGGTCCACCAGACCATGTGCCTGCCTTTGGTGGACAAGGTCCTGATGTTATCAGGGATTGCTTGGTGCAGACATACCTGGGGGTGCTCATAGAAGGCATTTGTAAGGGTTTCAGCAGTGTGGCCTGTATTTACCACTGGCATGGAGGTCTTGTAGGGTACCACACCAGTTGTATGACATGTGTGGTTCGCTGTGGAGAGGTCTTCACTGTGGTCTCCCATGCTGGTGTTGGGTGCAGGATGCGGATCTCCAGTGAGTTCACTATATGGTCTGACCTCACCGTTGAGGGATGTACATCCTGTGTGGAGCATGTCGTCCCCATGTGTGATGATCAGAACTAGTATAGTTCCCCCCCTTGTGGGTATGGTGCATGGTTGTTCCACAGCATTCAGGTGTATGAACACCTGGAACCTTTGGTGTAGGGTGATGTGTCCTGGGTAATGTTCCCGGTCTATGTATGGGTGGTTGATGTCACCCAATATGACGGTGTTGTGAGAGCATTCATATTCACCAGTGTCTTCAGGAAGGCTGTGCAGGTATCCTGGGTTTGGGATGGTGGTCTGTAGCATGCAACAAACTGTAGGGCAGTCCTACCCATGGTTAATTGCACCTGGATATTCCCCACTGCTACATGCATGTCTGCCAACCTGGAGGTGTGTGTATCCTTCATGGAAATGGAGACTCCCCCTCCTTCTGTGTTAGGTCCGGGTTATAGTCCTGAACGTGTGATATGGGGTATGACCTGATAGTGCTGGGGTGCTCTCAGCAGCCCTGAATAATGTTTCAGTCACAGCACTGACATCGATGTCCTCCATACTGAGGAGGGCATTTGAGGGCATGCAGCTTGGGCGTAGACCACTGGCACTGAGCAGTATTACCCTGTTTGTTCTCCAGGTTTGTAGTGTAGGGTGGTAGGTTTATCATTCCAGCCTTGCCTGCAGTGGGCACTGTGGGGGTGGCAGGTGCCTTAGCCAAACCCTTGAAGACCAAGGGCGACAGGTGCGAGCCATCCCTTGCGAAGGGGCGTGGCGTGCCAAGCATGTCATCCCAGGTGTGAGGAATTTGGATCCCCTCAGACTGACACCAATAACCAGGCACATTATCAAGGGTGACCACTTGGAGCCAGTATAGTGGCATCATACTTGATGAGGGTGGGATACTGCCCATGGTCAGGGACATGCTGGCCTGGGCTACACAATCTGAGAGGCCCTCTATGTCTCCTTTCATGTATCCCAGGGTGGTATGTCTCCGGTCGTTGACACCAGCATGGGCAATGACCACGTCATACTTGTATATGCTGCGGAGTGACCTGAGTGCATGTGTTATGTGGCGGATTCCAGCGCCCGACAGGCAGCCTACTGTGATCATTCCCTTGTTCAGTCTGGTGGGTGGGACGTCGGTGTGTCTGACAGTGGCGTCACCCATTACAAGTGTGTCTGGCATTGTGTGTGTTGCCTTTGGGGCTCTGACTGTTTAGCACACTGACGTTGATAACTATGTGTAGCATGTCCTATGTCTTGTGGAGGCAGTTGCTTGGGAGTCTGCTTCAGAGGACTCGTTAGGTTCGTGACATGTTTTAACAGTGCCTCCAGGTATGTCTTAGTGTGTTCATGTGTTTGATTAGCATTTGCGATAGTTACATATGACACTGGGTTTGTGGTGTGCATGGTGTCCTTCCCCTCCCGTTTGGTCTTGCCGGTCATGGTTTGAGAGAGCACAGCCCCCTGTCTGGCCATATAGTTGCATCTCTCACATGTATCATGTTTAGTGGGGGAGGTGCGGCTTGTCCGTGTCCATGAGGCACCTGTAACAGTGCCTAAGACGCCCAGATTCACCATCTGAACAGGAGAGGTCGCTAGCAATTGACCCTTTGACATGCCAGAGAACGTGAATGCATTTGCTGTGTAACTGGGTCAGAAGGCACCTATAGGGAAGTGGGTACACAAGGGGATTCTAGGCCAGTGTAGTACTCCATTTAGTATACATGTACTTTACCTATGTAGGAATACTATGGGAGCAGGTGCAGAGCTTTTGTGATATAGAGAACAGACAGTTGAGATTGCAAGAAGAGAGGTTATACACGTAAACCTGCGGAGCACAGAGCCAGATATAGTGTGACGTTGCTTACACGGTACATGACGCACATGTCCACACATATACTGCACCTGATGCCTGTGGTCGGTGCCACAGGCTACAGTGGACAGAGACATCACATACATGGCATGACACAGTACAGGTATGGTGACATTCTGCAGGTGTCGTACGCAGTGTGCTGGCAACTGACCGCAGGTGTCACCTGTCAGCTGTGGTGCACAGTGTGCAGCAGTTGGATGCTGTACCGGTACAGGAATATGTCCGTAATCGCGGTGTGTACACCTCAATGGCACACACCCCATTGTGTGCAGATGAGGACACCTGTCTGTGTGGTCAGCACCCTCACAAGACAATGCACCCATGCGCCATGTCACAGGGGGTGGTCTTGCACAGGTGGCCAGTATGGCTCACAGGTATGGCATTGACAGGGCTGTACAATGCAGCACCAGTACAGGATGGTCACCCTGTGTGGTCAGTGTCCAGTCACAACACTATATCTGCATACACCCTCACAACAGGCAGCAGACATACACACATGTTGACACACTGACATGGTGGTGACCACACGTCTACACGGAGGGATGACGTGTTGTGTGTACTGCACCATCCACATCCATGCACCCCACACTGAGGTATGTACAGATCTCTACCATGGTGTACAGTGATGTGTGGCACATGGCACATAGTCCCCCCGATCTGTGGCATACATGGGCACACATTCCTGCACAAATGTTGGTGCTAGGAATGCCACACCCGCTATATGGGATATGTGCAGGCGTGCAGCGGTATGTAGTGCATCCTGCGTACCACCACTGTATCTGGCAGCTGTGCCAATATTTGCACTTGGGAGGTGGTAGGGGTTAGAGTGGCCATGTGACATATGGTCGATGACGCATGGCCGATGGGTATGCATTATGGCAGCGCTGTCATGTAAAGGCGACATAGCAGACTGTATGCACATGGCACACGTGACACACCTGTGACCAGCACCTGCACACATGCATGTGGACAGGTGTTTAAACACATGGTGTACACACATACTGCCATGCGTGCTGTTACTATGCCACCATATGACGGCCCCCATGATGGGTATGCATGTGGTAGGGGGTTGCAACTGTGTTATGGACACCGGACACCGCTCATGCACGGCTGCACTGTGCACAGTACACGTGTCACATGTATCCCCTGTTGCCATGTGTGTATGCATTGCTACGTTGTGACATGTGTGTCGACATACATGGAACATGGACTGTGGTATGGTATCACAGCTGTCACAGGCAAACTGTACAAGGGTATGTGTCCCAGTGAACACCGCTACACCCTGTAGGGGGTGCATACCACAGACATGTGTCCACCTTCCCTTCATGTGTGTATTACCGCGTACGCCTGTGTTATGCATGTGGTACATCACAGGCTTCGTATGTGTCCTGTGTGCAGTCCATGCACACAGCCAGGAAATCACATATATGACATATCCGGGCATTGTTTCACTGTGGTACAGCTGCAGTCATGTGTCATATCTGTGTCCGGCCCGTGGTATGTGTGGAGCATGCCTGTCCATGTATACCGGTATGGGTGGACTACATCACACCTGTGGGATCATTGATAGTACATGTGTACTCTGCACGACGGATGTACACCGCAACATAGACTTCTGGACATATGTCACATGCTGTTGCTGGACCGTGAGGCATACTGCTGCACCGATGACATGCTGCTGGCATGGCAGCTACAGTGTTCACTGCAGTGTGTACATGTTCAGCCTGCACCCATGACGCCTGTGCTGTCATCTGTGTGTGTACATGTAACTGCATGTGTGTCCACCCTGTGTGTGTGTACGGGTTTACCTGGCCGTGACTTGCACTGTGTGCACTCCGTCTGCATGCCGGACGGCGCGTAGCACATACTACATGTGTGAGCATGGCCGGGTTGCTGTTGTGTGGGTGGACACACACGATGGTCCACATTCTGCCTTCCATGATCTCACCCCATGTGTATGCATGTCTGCACTGTGCAGATTCTAAGTGTCTGAGCATGCCCAGTGAGCAGCTGTGTAGATGGACACACAGTACAGTGCACACCGCGCCCATCTGCATTGATACCCCATGTGCATGCCTGTTTCCCCTTCGCAACCGCCACGTCTGTGGCATGGCCGGGTTGCTGTTGTGTGGGTGGACACACATGACAGTCCACATTCTGCCTTCCATGATCTCACCCCATGTGTATGCATGTCTGCACTGTGCAGATTCTAAGTGTCTGAGCTTGCCCAGTGAGCAGCTGTGTAGATGGACACACAGTACAGTGCACACCGTGCCCGTCTGCGTTGATACCCCGTGTGCATGCCTGTTTCCCCTTCGCAACCGCCACGTCTGTGGCATGGCCGGGTTGCTGTTGTGTGGGTGGACACACACGACGGTCCACATTCTGCCTTCCATGATCTCACCCCATGTGTATGCATGTCTGCACTGTACAGATTCTAAGTGTCTGAGCATGCCCAGTGAGCAGCTGTGTAGATGGACACACAGTACAGTGCACACTGCGCCCATCTGCGTTGATACCCCGTGTGCATGCCTGTTTCCCCTTCGCAACTGCCACGTCTGTGGCATGGCCGGGTTGCTGTTGTGTGGGTGGACACACACGACGGTCCACATTCTACCTTCCATGATCTCACCCCATGTGTATGCATGTCTGCACTGTGCAGATTCTAAGTGTCAGAGCATGCCCAGTGAGCAGCTGTGTAGATGGACACACAGTATAGTCCACTGCACCCGTCTGTGTTGATACCCCGTGAGCATGTCTGTCTCCCCTTCGCAACCGCTAGGTGTGAGGGCATGGCCAGTACACCATTCGGGGGTACACACTACAGTCGGCACCGATGTCTGCTACTAGGCATGTAGCCATGGCCAATGACATCCTGCATAGCCATGGTGACCATCCAGGTGAGTCATATGTGGTTGTTATGCCACAATGGCTGCCTACATCGTGCACACCGGATGCCCTCTCATAGGGTATACTGTATGTGGTGCATCCCGTATCCATGTCGTGATGTACTGCTCCGTAGTTAGTTGGTATTCCCGACTGCAGCACTACCGTGTTACTGTACACCCACCTTGGGATGGTAACATGCTGTGTGACTGCGCACTCTGTCTTCATTCCCTATCGGCTGCCTTGCCTCTGCAGATGATATCACCCACCTAGGGGTATGCCTCTTGACAGTGCTGTGCTCAGTAATCTCGGTAGCGCGTTCTGTAAATGCATCATGCTGCAGTGTGTTCATGTAGGTAGGCATAGGTTCGACTCCTGGCCCTTCCAGGTGTGTGTGTGTGTGTGTGTGTTTCCAGCTGCCTCTGCAGATGGACATGCTTTTAGATGCTTCGCAACACATACCTTGGCTATTGTCAGCTATTCCCTTACGGATGATGTCACCTGCCTAGAAGTATGCCTTTGACAGCACTGTGCTCAGTAATCTCGGTAGCGTTCTGTAAGTTCATCATGCTGTAGTGTGTTCCTGTAGGTAGGCGTAGGTTCGACTGCCGGCCCTTCCCGTGTGTGTGTGTGTGTGTGTGTGTGTTCCCAGCTCCCTCTGCAGAGGGACATGTTTTTAGACGGCAACACATACCTTGGCTATTGTCAGCTATTCCCTTACGGATGATGTCACCCGCCTAGAAGTATGCCTCTGACAGTGCTGTGCTCAGTAATCTCGGTAGCGCATTCTGTAAGTTCATCATGCTGTAGTGTGTTCATGTAGGTAGGCGTAGGTTCGACTCCCGGCCCTTCCCCGTGTGTGTGTGTGTGTGTGTGAGGTGTGTGTGTGTGTGTGTGTGTGTGTTTCCAGCTGCCTCTGCAGATGGACATGCTTTTAGACGCTTCTCAACACATACCTTGGCTATTGTCAGCTATTCCCTTACGGATGATGTCACCCACCTAGAAGTATGCCTCTGACAGCGCTGTGCTCAGTAATCTCGGTAGCGCATTCTGTAAGTTCATCATGCTGTAGTGTGTTCATGTAGGTAGGCGTAGGTTCGACTCCCGGCCCATCCCCGTGTGTGTGTGTGTGTGTGTGTGTGTGTGTGTGTGTGTGTGTGTGTGTTTCCAGCTGCCTCTGCAGATGGACATGCTTTTAGATGCTTCGCAACACATACCTTGGCTATTGTCAGCTATTCCCTTACGGATGATGTCACCCGCCTAGAAGTATGCCTCTGACAGCGCTGTGTTCAGTAATCTCGGTAGCGCATTCTGTAAGTTCATCATGCTGCAGTGTGTTCATGTAGGTAGGCGTAGGTTCGACTCCCGGCCCATCCCCGTGTGTGTGTGTGTGTGTGTGTGTGTGTGTGTGTGTGTGTTTCCAGCTGCCTCTGCAGATGGACATGCTTTTAGATGCTTCGCAACACATACCTTGGCTATTGTCAGCTATTCCCTTACGGATGATGTTACCCGCCTAGAAGTATGCCTCTGACAGCGCTGTGCTCAGTAATCTTGGTAGCGCGTTCTGTAAGTTCATCATGCTGTAGTGTGTTCATGTAGGTAGGCATAGGTTCGACTCCCGGCCCTTCCCCGTGTGTGTGTGAGGTGTGTGTGTGCGTGTGTGTTTCCAGCTGCCTCTGCAGATGGACATGCTTTTAGACACTTCGCAACACATACCTTGGCTATTGTCAGCTATTCCCTTACGGATGATGTCACCCGCCTAGAAGTATGCCTCTGACAGCACTGTGCTCAGTAATCTCGGTAGCACGTTCTGTAAGTTCATCATGCTGTAGTGTGTTCATGTAGGTAGGCGTAGGTTCGACTCCCGGCCCTTCCTCGTGTGTGTGTGTGTGTGTTTCCAGCTGCCTCTGCAGATGGACATGCTTTTAGACGCTTCGCAACACATACCTTGGCTATTGTCAGCTATTCCCTTACGGATGATGTCACCCGCCTAGAAGTATGCCTCTGACAGCGCTGTGTTCAGTAATCTCGGTAGCGCATTCTGTAAGTTCATCATGCTGTAGTGTGTTCATGTAGGTAGGTGTAGGTTCGACTCCCGGCCCTTCCCCATGTGTGTGTGTGTGTTTCCAGCTGCCTCTGCAGATGGACATGCTTTTAGATGCTTCGCAACACATACCTTGGCTATTGTCAGCTATTCCCTTACGGATGATGTCACCCGCCTAGAAGTATGCCTCTGACAGCGCTGTGCTCAGTAATCTCGGTAGTGCATTCTGTAAGTTCATCATGCTGTAGTGTGTTCATGTAGGTAGGCGTAGGTTCGACTCCCGGCCCTTCCCCGTGTGTGTGTGGGGTGTGTGTGTTCACAGCTGCCCCAGTAGAGTGTAGTTATTTGAGACGCTTGGCAACACATACCTTGGCTATCGGCGGCTATTCCTTTACGGATGTTGTCACCCACCTGGACGTGTGCCTCTGACGGTGCTGTGTTCAGTGGTCCACGTAGTGCGTTCCATACCTGTGTCATACTGTTGTGCGGTTGGGTATGTGGGGGTGTGGTCAATCCCCATGCCTGCCAGCTGTATCTGTGTGTCTATGCTCCCAGCCGCATGGGTTCATAGGGTATGGCTTTAGAGTTTCCACAGAACACTTATATCCTGCCGCCATCTCTGTGTTTGTGGATGGTGAGACGCAGCTCGTGGACTGCCTGTGTGCCTGCTGTGGTTGGCGACCTCCATAGCGTGTTCTCCATGTGCGCCCTGCTGTGGTGTGGTGGGGTGGTGCTGTGTACGTTACACTCACGGCCTTGCCACATGTGTCCGTCTGTATCTCTCTTGTTGTATATATACATACCTATGTTGTGCCCATAGCACTGCTCTTGCATGGACAGCTGTCTGTCCCATGTATCGCATATTTGCACGGCTGACACATAGAACTGTGGTACGATGCATATCCACTCATTGTCCATGCAACGTCCATATTCCAGAACGCCCTAGAGACATCTGCTGGATATCGTGGCAGACAGCTATCCTTGCTGTACTGACACTGTACCCGTACACGCCATAAACCTTGTGTATAATTGCCTGTTTATGGTGTGTGTATGTCTATCTGAGCTGTATGCATGGTCGTGTGTGTGTCCTGCTATAGCCGTCTGTGCAGGTGTCGCCACTATGGGTAATCCTTGTAGACCGCTGTTTCATGTGCACTTCAGCACATACCTGCAGACCGTACTACCCCTCCTACGGCAGCAGCCTTAGATCGACCGCTGCCCTAGGCTAAAGGGCTCCATGGCGCCCACCACCACAACACATGGTGCCCCCATCCTGGTGTACCTACATGACATACCTACTAGAAAGGTGGCCCTACTAGTGGGGTGCCCTAGGCAGCCGCAGGATTGGCGTATGCCTATGGCCGGCTATGCCATCACAAGGCATACGTTTACATTCAGTGTTCTACAAAGGCTAGGTTATAATACCAGAGGGGGGGACCTCATCAACTATGCTTTAGAATGCGGATTGAGATGGATTATTAGGTGGAGAGTTGACCACACACCAGGGCTTAATGATGAAACACTGATTAAGCCTCTTTTGAGAAGCAGGTGGCTTAAACCCAAGTAACAGGAATGTAGTTTAGGTACAGATATACAGTTAACACACATTAGTCCACTCTTTCAGTTGCTTACCACTGTATTACATTGATATGATATACATATCTTCTATATATATTGTTAGATCTTTGATTGATGAGTATTAGGCATAGTACAATATCATATAATACATGTTTTAATAGGATGTTTTTGGAGATGTTAATATATGTGTGTGTGGTTAACATTGCGTCTGCGCTTTATATGCTGTGGTTAATTGTTCATTGTTTGCTGGGAAATTGACCAATGAAAGTGTAAGGAGGGATATTTAAAGCCTGGATGCTTTTATGTTATGTGTAAGTCTGATGGAGCCTACGGGTGAAAGCGCTTACTTGTCTATGAAGGAACCTTTGTATACCATTTGGGCACTGTCCTGGACAATTTCTACGTTGACTGTTTCATCTACCTATGTGTTTTTTGGATTGTGTGCCATAAGGTGCCAGCGGTTATTTTATGTTGATTAGGTGTATTCCATGGTCAATTGACATTAATCCTATTAATTCATTGAAGCATGTTCTTTATAAGTGGGAACACCATAGTTTAACCATCTTATGACCTTCCTAGTTGATGTTGTTGGTGTGCCATTAGTATGTGTTCCACAGGTCGCCCATTTGTTCCGCAGTATGGAAGCAAGTGATCCCCATTTTGGTGCTGGCAGATTGAGTGCTGTGTACGCCGGTATTCGCATGGCGGTCTGACTTTGTATGGGGAGTGTCTACTGTAGTCCCTATCTGTATTTCCTGTGTTATGCCTTACTGCAGCTGTGTAATTCCACCAGGTTTCCAGTTATGGGTGCCATCTTGGTCGTACGCTTGTCCATCCATGGGAATTGCCTACTGGACACTGGTATAGGGCTGTACACATTTCACACCTGCATTTAGCATTATCCGGTGGATGCTTTGCATTATTAGTGGGGAGTAAGGCATGTGCTATACCCACATCCCTCCCACGGGGCGGGACAACGGATTATCTGCCAAACAACACCGAGCCCCATTTCTGCATACCCAGGATCCCATGGCTGCAACCCTCGACGGTACCCATTACACATCCTTCATGTGTGCGGGACTGGGATGGGGACGCACTTCTATGGACTCGACAATCTGGGGATTTCTGTTCATATGTCCTGCATTTCATGGACACTTGTCATCAACCTTAAACACGCTGGTGGTGCATATGTCTAGCTGTGCCGTAGTCATGGCTGTCACTTCTTCTGGGTCGATCGCAGCTGGTTGATATTGCATACAGATCAATTTTTGGGGTCCTACAATGGACACCAATGTGCATATGTAAAGTGTAGAACTTGTTGGACTGTGTCCATCTGGCCAGTGGTTTTGACTGCTGCTGTATGTTCCCCAATCATGGATGTCTGTTTGACTACCCATATTATGTAGTGCTACGAAAACCAAGTTTTTCAAAAATGAACCCAAATGGTGTAAATCCAATGATGCAAGTTGGCAACTGCTTTAAATAATCCTCAAAAGTCCCAATAGGAAATATTCGCCACTTTATTGTCAAAATAACACCACCAAAACATGTAGATCACGAGCGCTTTCGCCCGGTCTTACCGGCCTTTTTCAAGTGTAATTAGCTAAACCAATAACTCTAGCTTTTATAGCGCAAGTGCGTTCTGTTAATTGACTAATTGATTAAAATATCACCATATTATAAATAAATTAAATCCACTTCTACAAGCATTAAAGAGACAAATACATATTTAAAAATGCTCAACACAATAAATGCATTGTTAAAATGTATGTATAAAACTTATATGAATTCAAACAAAATTCATTCTTTATGTTAAAAGTTGTTTGTGAACCATTTGAACCAAATAAAACATCAGTACCATGGTGATATTTTAATCAATTAGTTCTATAAAAGCTAGAGTTATTGGTTTAGCTAATTACACTTGAAAAAGCCGGTAAGACCGGGCGAAAGCTCGTGATCTACTTGTTTTGGTGGTGTTATTTTGACAATAAAGTGGCTTAATCTTTCCTATTGGGACTTCTGAGGATTATTTAAAGCAGTTGCTAACTTGCATCTTTGGATTTACACCATTTGGGTTCATTTTTGAAACACTTGGTTTCGTAGCACTACATTGTGTTTGCTTGTGCTCTCGGTTTAGGACCTGGTGGGTCCTTTTCCTAGTTTATTCTTGGTAAACTGTTCCTTTCTTCTTACCCATATTATGTATTACTTGGCCTATCTATATCCATGTTCCAGTAAGCGGAAATACAGCAAACCCTGAGTCCTGGTCATCTTCATAAAAGACATTCTTGAACATAAACCATGCCAAGACAGACGATGACAAAACGATACACTCCACAGTCATAGGATACTGAGCTCTTTCACCCACTAACATGGGGCAACGTCGGAGTCTAGATACATTAGATAGTCGTCCCTTATATACTTCCTTCAGAGTCAGTTTAAAGTCAACTAATTAATAGACTTGCTCATAGTTCAGTGGACTGTGCTCCAAGTCTTGATGATAAAGTGACATGTAGAACTCAGTGTTGCATACATTACTGAATGGAAACAATGATACAACAACGATGTGTTAATATAAATACAATATTGGTCAATACCATCAGTATATTGAAACATAGTTGATAATTGTTGTGAGTAAACCTTAGAATGTAGTGTGTTGGTAATGCTTTTGTATATCAATGTGTATAATTGTTGCATTAAGATTCCAAATCATGGAATAAATGAGTACAATTACATGCATATATTGTATAAATATGAATGTAAATAAGGGTCACAATGTTAAATATGAATATGACTGTATTATTACTGTATCAATATGATATGGACTCAACTGTAGTTGTTTACATCTTGTTTTCAGGTGACAAATCTATGTCCATGCGTCATATATACGGGCCGTCGGACTGCTGTGTGTAGATATATGCATGTGAACCCCTCGTTTCATACCTTGCTTTGTTACTGTCTGTGGATTACCTGTGTACACACATCAATTACCATGCCGTACCTTTCCACTGTACAGGTTCGGGCATGGTGTATGGCTGGTTGGCCCTTAATGTTGCTGTGTGTTACATTGACCTGTGTCTATCTGGCAATTCGCTGGCATGTCATGTGAGACCGTCTTGCTTCTATGGAACATGATCCCGTAATTGTGACGTGCTTCCACTGGCCATATATTTCTCTGTCGTCTGTGATCTGTGTGTAACCTGTCCTTTCAGGACACTTTCTATTGTTGTTCTTCTTTGGTTACATATATGAGTACTTTGGTATGTTAAAAAAGAAAACCAAATTGCCGCACAACTCCCTGAAGTATCCTGTAGCAAGAGTATCACAAAATTCCAAAAAGTAACTAATCAGGATACACCACGAGACACCTTCTTCAACGAAAATCCTTTTATTCCAATAGATAGAACAAGTAGAGATAAGCGCTTTCGCGTGCTGCTGGCACGCTTCTTCAGATCAATATAACTAGGTTTATCTCAGTACATTTTATACCAAATAGTGTTTCTAATCACATCATTAAACAATTATACCATTCACTAATTGGATAATTAACTGTTAAATCAATTGACTATACATCATTGATTGCTATAGTGGTTGGCTGAAGAGCACATCTCATTCCTTCTCTCTTCATATTTTGATAAGTTGCAACATTTACATTTCTAAAAAGCTTTTCACATTTCTTATATTAAGACAAACTGTCACCATATATAAATAATCAGAATACATCTAATTTAAATGCTTATTAGTTCATCAGCATAAATTTTTGATGTATTTAAAAACAATTCAAATAAATTCAAATAAATTAAATAACCACATGACATAAAATACAGTATAATATTAAAATTAAATAGAATGGAGTGAAACTGGGATAGACCTGAACATAAGCTCAGAAGCATAGTCAGGTTTATCCTGGTTCATTGCTCCTAATAACTGTTCTCGTGTACTGACAACGTTCTATCGATATAACATTATATTCTATGATGTTAACGCCATGATGATTATATTGATGGTAAACAATCTCAAAGTTTATATGGTGTATGTTCAAGTGAATATATATTAATATAAAATGACCTAAAAAACGTTGTATATCACATTTTATAATATTATATAATGTTAACTATCAATACATATTTCTATCACTAAATGTCTTGGGCAATATCAAATGACCCTCATTATTAGGAATATGACATGTGATCAGAGGTAGTTCAAAAAATAATTCGCATTGAATTTATATTGATTTTCTATCTCGTACGTAAACTGATATGATGTATGTCTTATATCTAATAATAATGTTGTCCTTTCTTCATTGTGCAGTAGCAATACAATTCATCATACATCTATTAAAACAAATATTATTAACTAAATGTAAAAACCTAAAATGTATAAAAACTTTTTACGTATCTAACAATCAGCGCTAGTGAACCGGAACGTATTATATCAACTATTAATTTATCAAACTTCAACTTTTCTATATGAGTGTTCTAATATCAGTTGTTTAAAACCATAACCTAGAATAATATATATACATTGATTCAAATATTTAAAGTGCTAAATGCATTCTTCCTGTCTTGATGATATGCCATGTTGCTGCCGAATACAAAAAAGTAAATATCTCTGAATGGAAGACCTGTCTGTCTGAATCCATTTAACCTAGCTTCACGTATATGTAAAGTGCAGTGTACTATATGGTAATAGTTACTGGGTATCAAATCAGATAACAAATCTCTAGGTAGATGTATATGTTACAATAGCCATTACCTTGAGAAGTTCTATTCTGTATTTCAAGGCTTCCAAGCATAATATTTATACCAGTTGGTGCCATTAAAGATGGATAATTAGTGCCTCTTGCTTTCGCCTGTTCTTATATAATTCTGATATAAAATGCTGTTCATTTCAAGAAGCAGCCCCTGTCTGTATATCCATGCATATACTACTCTGTATATGCTTGTTATAGATACAGGAGCTGTGCATCCACATAGATTTTTTGTACATTCATGAGAGTACTACTCTATTCCTTTTCAGAATGTCTTAGTAGTTAGAATAGGTCTATATGTTTCTCTACTATAAAACTTTCTGTTGAATTGTCAAGAATCACTTGAGTGACAGGATGCTAGGAATATACTCAAAATATGGTGTATTTAATGTGTATATATAAAACATGATGTTATAATAATCATGTCAAGGAACTTGCCTCAGTTTTATTCTAAGAACGGTTTTACTGAAACATAGTTGTTTATGCCCGGATCCCTATGTGCTCCGGATCTAAAAATCCATTCCATCTCTAGCTTCGCTAAAGCTCTCTCATTGTCACCCAATCTGGGGCTGATGTTAATATTTTGTAAAACCCTAAACATAAATTTATGCAATGGATTCGAGATGATGTGTTTGGCTAGTGCGTTTAACTCATTTTGTTTGCGTATATCATATATATGATTGTATATGCGTTCTCTCAGCTTCCTCTTGGTAAGACCAACATAGAAAGCTGGGCATGAAACGCAGTTAGCCATATAAACCAAATTCATGGTATTACAGTTTGTATAGCTTCTTGGGACAAAATGAAAATGTCCATGTGGGTGTCGATATTCTTGTATGTGATTAATGTGTTGACACATACTGCATTTCTTACATGGAAATGTCCCTAATGTATCAGATGTTCCAGCATGTGATTGGAGTGTATCATTTGAGTTATATGAAAATATTGTTTTGAGATTATCACAAGTCCTGAAAACAAAACTCGGCTTTCACCTACTATTCCCCTGATATCATCTGTAATTACAAGAATGTTCCAATGTCTGTCTTTGATCTTCTTGATTTCATATATGTCATTTGTGTATTTTAATACAAAATTAACTGTTGTATTCTGTCTATGGTGGGTAGGTTGGTATACATCTCTTACCTTCCTAGGTCTTGTGTTGACCTCCCCTGAGTTAATATATCTATTCTCTTCTGGTATGATACGACTTCTCATATCCTTAACTAACTTGCTGTTGTAACCTCTAGCCACAAACTGTCTCTCCATATTGTCTGCTTCAGTTTGTAGTGTGTCTGTGTCCTTGCATAGCCTGGTTAACCTTGAAAACTGTCCTTTCATTATACCTGTAAACATGTATCTCGGATGCATGCTGCTGTATTCCAAAATGGTGTTCCTCCAGCAGGCTTTTCTGAAAAGTCTGAAGGACAGACTGTCATTGATGTCATAAAATAAGGTTAGATCTAAAAAATTGATCTCGCTGTAGGAGTGTTCATATGTGAATTTTAAAAATGTAGTTGTTTTTTTCTAAATATTCCACAAACCTCCTCAAGTCTTCAACAGTCCCATCCCATGCCAAAATCACATCATCTACAAATCTCCTATACATGCGTATGTTTTTCATCCAAATACTATTGAATACATGTTCCTGCTCCCAGTAATGTAATACCAGGTTAGCATAGGAGTTTGCACATGGGGTGCCCATGGCGACACCCCATGTTTGTAGGTATTATTTGTTGTGAAATGTGAACACATTACAATGCAGCACTAGCTCTAGTAATTGGTTAATTAGTATCTGCCTATTTCTGGAGAAATCACTATTTGTGACCATCACTTCTCTCACTGCCTGCATTCCATAGTCATTAGGGATGCACGTGAACAAGTCACGAACATCCAGTGTGACTAGGAGCAGTTTCCCATTATTCTTTTCCAGAAGGTCAAAAGATTCTAGATCTTTCAGCAAGTGTTGTGTGTCTCTAAGAATAGTATGTATCTCATTCACTATTGGCCTCAACATTTTTTCTATAAAAACAGAAATGTTGTATGTAGCCCATTGTCTGCCGGATACTATTGGTCTCATGGGTATCGGTTCTATTGCTTTATGTATCTTCGGCAGACCCTTTAACACAGGTACTAGTGGTTCTTCAATGTATAAGAAGTCGAACATCTCTTTACTCACTTGTCAACACATTAAAATGTCATACAGTTCTTCACTAACATTCATTATTATTCTCATCACCCCCTCAAGTTGCAATTCTTTGTAAGTGCTATTCTGTTGTAAAGTTTTTTCTATTGTAATTATATACTCATGTCTATCTAGCAACACTACTCCCCCACCCTTGTCAGCATTAGTAATCACAATATCTCTGTTATCTTTCAGGTTCCTCATAGATTTATATTCAGCTTTTTCCAGATTAAAAAATCTGTTTTTAACATGTTTGTTAGCATATAACTTATATATATCCTTCTCACAGGTTCTTACAAAACATTCTACATCTGTTGGCAACATCGGTGAGAAGGTACTTCTACTTTTAAACACATTATCTACATTTTCCAACAAGTTCACTTTGTTTCTAAAAAGTAGTCGTAACGCTACTTTCCTGGCAAATAGTCTCAAATCTGTGAGAGTATCTGACAGTCTGCTGTACTGTGAGGGTACATAGTTCAGTCCTCTGTTCAGCAACGAAAAATCAGATGCAGACAAATTATATTTAGAAAAATTAAAAACCAATAAAGTCATTTCCAGTTCCTTTTAGATGTTTTCGTACCTGTCTATTGAGGATTTCCATTTCCTCAGACCTCGACTTTCGGATCTCCCCCTTGTCATTGGATGGATCCTTATTGGAAAAGGGGCTTCCATGTTCCTGATAGATGTCGCATTGTTTTTTCTAATGGTTCCAGTTCTTATGGAATCATCTGTGGGCTTTAGGGCTAACTGGTTGGGTGGCGGTGTCAGTTCGTCAGTGTTCACTACAAAGATTTCTCTTCTGTCATTGATTAATTCACCAGAGTTGTTCGTGCTCAAGTTGGACGGCGCCAAACTTGAATTCCCTGCTCCTCCCACATCTGGCTTCCTCTGTTGCGGGCGATGCATGCGTTCACTCTGACTCACATTGTTCTCTGTGTTTCTCTGCCAAACAAATATATTGCCCATTCTAAAGTCTTGTACATCCCTAGTCAGTTTCTTTTGTTTAATGCCTCTTAACTTTTCCCCGTACAACTTAATTTGCATTGAGATGTCATTCAATTTCCGGCTGAATTTTTTCAATTAAATCTCCACAATGACTTTGTATGCTGCATCAATTTCTCTCTGTAATTCATTCTCTATGGGTTCAAAGTAATCGAGAAGCAGTTGTATATATTTGTTGCTTAATTCAAGATTTAAATCTTGCCATTTTTTGAGAAGATCTGGATATTGTTGTCCGTACGTAGGCATGCACAGGATGCGCATGCCTCTCGGGACAACCTTGAAATTGAGGCAAGCTTGTAGATGCTTTCTCTGCCACGACATTCTTTGAAACTTATACAAATTATTCTCAAGGTCTCTTAGTAATAAGTAAAAGTCAGTCATGTTATTTTCAGAGTCATTCATTGTCGACATATTAACCATTGTTTCAGGAAAGTCTAAATTCAGTAGTGGATTACCTTTGGTTGGTAAAAAGGCTTCAATGCCTAAAGGACCCATTCTATGGGTCGGGTTGTAGTCTAGTTCAATAGTGGTGTTCTCCATAGCGTGGAAGTAGCAGCAACAAAACAAAAGCAGTAAAAAAGAAAACCAAATTGCCGCACAACTCCCTGAAGTATCCTGTAGCAAGCGTATCACAAAATCACAAAAAGTAACTATTCAGGATACACCACGAGACACCTTCTTCAACGAAAATCCTTTATTCCAATAGATAGAACAAGTAGAGATAAGCGCTTTCGCGTGCTGCTGGCACGCTTCTTCAGATCAATATAACTAGGTTTATCTCAGTTCATTATATACCAAAATAGTGTTCCTAATCACATCATTGAACAATTAAACCATTCACTAATTGGATAATTAACTGTTAAATCAATTGACTATACATCATTGATTGCTATAGTGGTTGGCTGTAGAGCACATCTCATTCCTTCTCTTCATATTTTGATAAGTTGCAACATTTACGTTTCTAAAAGCTTTTCACATTTCTTATATTAAGATAAACTGTCACCATATATAAATAATCAGAATACATCTAATTTAAATGCTTATTAGTTCATCAGCATAAATTTTTGATGTATTTAAAAACAATTCAAATAAATTCAAATAAATTAAATAACCACATGACATAAAATACAGTATAATATAAAATTAAATAGAATGGAGTGAAACTGGGATAGACCTGAACATAAGCTCAGAGGCATAGTCAGGTTTATCCTGGTTCATTGCTCCTAATAACTGTTCTCGTGTACTGACAACGTTCTATCGATATAACATTATATTCTATGATGTTAACGCCATGATGATTATATTGATGGTAAACAATCTCAAAGTTTATATGGTGTATGTTCAAGTGAATATATATTAATATAAAATGACCTAAAAAACGTTGTATATCACATTTTATAATATTATATAATGTTAACTATCAATAACATATTTCTATCACTAAATGTCTTGGGCAATATCAAATGACCCTCATTATTAGGAATATGACATATGATCAGAGGTAGTTCAAAAAATAATTCGCATTGAATTTATATTGATTTTCTATCTCATACGTAAACTGATATGATGTATGTCTTATATCTAATAATAATGTTGTCCTTTCTTCATTGTGCAATAGCAATACAATTCATCATACATCTATTAAAACAAATATTATTGACTGAATATAAAAACCTAAAATATATAAAAAATTTTTTACATATCTGACAATCAGCGCTGGTGAACCGGAACGTATTATATCAACTATTAATTTATCAAACTTCAACTTTTCTATATAAGTGCTCTAATGTCAGTTATATTAAAACCATAACCTAGAAAACTATATATACATTAATTCAAATTTTTAAAGTGCTAAGTGCATTCTTCCTGTCTTGGTGATATGCCATGTTGCTGCCGAATACAAAAAAGTGAATGAATATCTCTGAATGGAAAACCTGTCTGTCTGAATCCATTTAGCCTAGCTTCACATATGTGTAAAGTGCAGTGTGCTGTATGATAGTAGTTGCTGGGTATCAAATAAGATAACAAATCTCAAAGTAAATGTATATGTTACAATAGTCATTACCTTGAGAAGTTCTATTGTGTATTTCAAGGCTTCCAAGCATAAGTTTATACCAGTTGGTGCCATTAGAGATAGATCATTATTGCTACTTGCTTTTGCCTATTCTTGTATAATTTTGATGTAAAATGCTGTTCATTTCAAGAAGCAGCCCCTGTCTGTGTATCCATGCTTATACTGCTCTGTATATGCTTGTTATAAATACAGGAGCTATGCATCCACATGGATTTTTTATATACATTCTTAAGGGTACTACTCTATTCCTTTTAGAATGTTTGAATAGTTAGAATAGGTCTATGTGTTTCTCTACTATAAAACTTTCTGTTGAATTGTCAAGAATCACTTAAGTGACAGGATACTAAAAATATACTCAAAAATGTGGTGTATTTAATGTGTATACATAAAACATGATGTTATAACAAACATGTCAAGAAACTTGCCTCAGTTTCATTCTAAAAACGGTTTCACTGAAACATAATTGTTTATGCCCGGATCCCTATGTGCTCCGGATCTAAAAATCCATTCCATCTCTAGCTTCGCTAGGGCTCTCTCATTGTCACCCAATCTAGGGCTGATGTTAATATTTTGTAAAACCCTGAACTGAAATTTATGCGTTGGATTCGAGATGATGTGTTTGGCTAGTGCGTTTAACTCATTTTGTTTGCGTATATCATATATATGATTGTATATGCGTTCTCTCAGCTTCCTCTTGATAAGACCAACATAGAAAGCTGGACATGAAACGCAGTTAGCCATATAAACTAGATTCATGGTATTACAGTTTGTATAGCTTCTTGGGACAAAATGAAAATGTCCATGTGGGTGTCGATATTCTTGTATGTGATTAATGTGTTGGCACATACTACATTTCTTGCATGGAAATGTCCCTAATGTATCAGATGTTCCAGCATGTAATTGGGAGGTATCATTTGAGTTACATGAAAATATTGTTTTCAGATTATCACAAGTCCTGAAAACAAAACTCGGCCTTTCGCCTACTATTCCCCTGATATCATCTGTGATTACAAGGATGTTCCAATGTCTGTTTATGATCTTCTTGATTTCATATATGTCATTTGTGTATTTTAATACAAAATTAACTGTTGTATTCTGTCTATGATAGGTAGGTTGGTATACATCTCTTCCCTTCCTAGGTCTTATGTTAACCTCACCTGAGTTAATATATCTATTCTCTTCTGGTATGATGCGACTTCTCATATCCTTAACTAACTTGCTGTTATAACCTCTAGCCACAAACAGTCTCTCCATATTATCTGCTTCAGTTTGTAGTGTGTCTGTGTCCTTGCATAGCCTGGTTAACCTTGAAAACTGTCCTTTCATTATACCTGTAAACATGTATCTCGGATGCATGCTGCTATATTCCAAAATGGTGTTCCTCCAGCAGGCTTTTCTGAAAAGTCTAAAGGACAGACTGTCATTGATATCATAGAATAAAGTTAGATCTAAAAAATTAATCTCTCTGTAGGAGTGTTCATATGTGAATTTTAAGAATGTAGTTGTTTTTTCTAAATATTCCACAAACCTCCTCAAGTCTTCAACAGTCCCATCCCATGCCAAAATCACATCATCTACAAATCTCCTATACATGCGTATGTTTTTCATCCAAATACTATTGAATACATGTTCCTGTTCCCAGTGATGTAATACCAGGTTAGCATAGGAGTTTGCACATGGGGTGCCCATAGCGACACCCCATGTTTGTAGGTAGTATTTGTTGTGGAATGTGAACACATTACAATGCAGCACTAGCTCTAGTAATTGATTAATTAGTATCTGCCTATTCCTGGAGAAATCACTATTTTTGACCATCACTTCTCTCACTGCCTGCATTCCATAGTCATTGGGGATGCACGTGAACAAGTCACGAACATCCAAAGTGACTAGGAGCAATTTCCCATTGCTCTTTTCCAGGAGGTCGAAAGATTCTAGATCTTTCAACAGGTGTTGTGTGTCTCTAAGAATAGTATGTATCTCGTTTACTATTGGCCTCAACATTTTTTCTATAAAAACAGAGATGTTGTATGTGGCCCATTGTCTGCCGGATACTATTGGTCTCATGGGTATCGGTTCTATTGCTTTATGTATCTTCGGCAGACCCTTTAACACAGGTACTAGTGGTTCTTCAATATATAAGAAGTCGAACATCTCTTTACTCACTTGTCGACACATTAAGATATCATACAGTTCTTCACTAACATTCATTATTATTCTCATCACCCCCTCAAGTTGCAATTCTTTATAAGTGCTATTCTGTTGTAACGTTTTTTCTATTGTGGTTATATACTCATGTCTATCTAGCAACACTACTCCCCCACCCTTGTCAGCATTAGTAATCACAATATCTCTGTTATCTTTCAGGTTCCTCATAGATTTATATTCAGCTTTTTCCAGGTTGAAAAATCTGTTTTTAACATGTTTGTTAGCATATAGCTTATAAATATCCTTCTCACAGGTTCTTACAAAGCATTCTACATCTGTTGGCAACATCGGTGAGAAGGTGCTTCTACTTTTAAACACATTATCTACATTTTCCAACAAGTTCACTTTGTTTCTAAAAAGTAGTCGTAACGCTACTTTCCTGGCAAATAGTCTCAGATCTGTGAGAGTATCTGACAGTCTGCTGTACTGTGAGGGCACATAATTCAGTCCTCTGTTCAGCAACGAAAAATCAGATGCAGACAAATTATATTTAGAAAAATTAAAAACCAATAAAGTCATTTCCAGTTCCTTTTCGTATGTTTTTCGTACCTGTCTATTGAGGATTTCCATTTCCTCAGACCTCGGCTTTCGTATCTCCCCCTTGTCATTGGATGGATCCTTATTGGAAAAGGGGCATCCATGTTCCTGATAGATGTCGCATTGTTTTTCCTAATAGTTCCAGTTCTTATGGAATCATCTGTGGGCTTTAGGGCTAACTGGTTGGGTGGCGGTGTCAGTTCGTCAGTGTTCACTACAAAGGTTTCTCTTCTGTCATTGATTGATTCACCAGCGTTGTTCGTGCTCAAGTTGGTCGGCGCCAAACTTGAATTCCCTGCTCCTCCCACATCCGGCTTCCTCTGTTGCGGGCAATGCATGCGTTCACTCTGACTCACATTGTTCTCTGTGTTTCTCTGCCAAACAAATATATTGCCCATTCTAAAGTCTTGTACATCCCTAGTCAGTTTCTTTTGTTTAATGCCTCTTAACTTTTCCCCGTACAACTTAATTTGCATTGAGATGTCATTCAATTTCCGGCTGAATTTTTCCGAATTAAATCTCTCCACAATGACTTTGTATGCTGCATCAATTTCTCTCTGTAATTCATTCTCTATGGGTTCAAAGTAATCGAGAAGCAGTTGTATATATTTGTTGCTTAATTCAAGATTTAAATCTTGCCATTTTTTGAGAAGATCTGGATATTGTTGTCCGTACGTAGGCATGCACAAGACGCGCATGCCTCTCGGGACAACCTTGAAATTGAGGCAAGCTTGTAAATGCTTTCTCTGCCACGACATTCTTTGAAACTTATACAAATTATTCTCAAGGTCTCTTAGTAATAAGTAAAAGTCAGTCATATTATTTTCAGAGTCATTCATTGTCAACATATTAACCGTTGTTTCAGGAAAGTCTAAATTCAGTAATGGATTACCTTTGGTTGGTAGAAAGGCTTCAATGCCTAAAGGACCCATTCTATGAGTCGGGTTGTAATCTAGTTCAATAGTGGTGTTCTCCATAGCGTGGAAGTAGCAGCAACAAAACGAAAACAGTAAAAAAGAAAACCAAATTGCCGCACAACTCCCTGAAGTATCCTGTAGCAAGCGTATCACAAAATCACAAAAAATAACTAATCAGGATACACCACGAGACACCTTCTTCAACGAAAATCCTTTTATTCCAATAGATAGAACAAGTAGAGATAAGCACTTTCGCGTGCTGCTGGCACGCTTCTTCAGATCAATATAACTAGGTTTATCTCAGTACATTTTATACCAAATAGTGTTTCTAATCACATCATTAAACAATTAAACCATTCACTAATTGGATAATTAACTGTTAAATCAATTGACTATACATCATTGATTGCTATAGTGGTTGGCTGTAGAGCACATCTCATTCCTTCTCTCTTCATATTTTGATAAGTTGCAACATTTACGTTTCTAAAAAGCTTTTCACATTTCTTATATTAAGATAAACTGTCACCATATATAAATAATCAGAATACATCTAATTTAAATGCTTATTAGTTCATCAGCATAAATTTTTGATGTATTTAAAAACAATTCAAATAAATTCAAATAAATTAAATAACCACATGACATAAAATACAGTATAATATAAAATTAAATAGAATGGAGTGAAACTGGGATAGACCTGAACATAAGCTCAGAGGCATAGTCAGGTTTATCCTGGTTCATTGCTCCTAATAACTGTTCTCGTGTACTGACAACATTCTATCGATATAACATTATATTCTATGATGTTAACGCCATGATGATTATATTGATGGTAAACAATCTCAAAGTTTATATGGTGTATGTTCAAGTGAATATATATTAATATAAAATGACCTAAAAAACGTTGTATATCACATTTTATAATATTATATAATGTTAACTATCAATAACATATTTCTATCACTAAATGTCTTGGGCAATATCAAATGACCCTCATTATTAGAAATATAACATATGATCAAAAGTAGTTCAAAAAATAATTTGCGTTGAATTTATATTGATTTTCTGTTTCATACGTAGACTGATATGATGTATGTCTTATGTCTAATAGTAATGTTGTCCGTTCTTCATTGTGCAGTAGCAATACAATTCATCATACATCTATTAAAACAAATATTATTAACTAAATGTAAAAACCTAAAATATATAAAAATTTTTTACGTATCTAACAATCAGCGCTAGTGAACCGGAACGTATTA
Source organism: Protopterus annectens (assembly GCF_019279795.1). NCBI lineage: Eukaryota > Metazoa > Chordata > Ceratodontiformes > Protopteridae > Protopterus > Protopterus annectens. The sequence continues at coordinate 1,215,117,815 of NC_056732.1, forward strand.
TATCAACTATTTATTTATCTAACTTCAACTTTTTCTATATGAGTGCTCTAATATCAGTTGTTTAAAACCATAACCTAGAATAATATATATACATTGATTCAAATATTTAAAGTCCTAAATGCATTCTTCCTGTCTTGATGATATGCCATGTTGCTGCCGAATACAAAAAAGTAAATATCTCTGAATGGAAGACCTGTCTGTCTGAATCCATTTAACCTAGCTTCACGTATATGTAAAGTGCAGTGTACTATATGGTAATAGTTACTGGAATAAGAAGAAAGCGCTTATCTCTACTTGTTCTATCTATTGGAATAAAAGGATTTTCGTTGAAGAAGGTGTCTCGTGGTGTATCCTGATTAGTTACTTTTTGTGTACTTTGGTATGTTGTGCTATTATTGTGTGTGGAGCATTTCTCCACGGGCCTCTGCTGACACTGGACATATATCCAGCTAGCCTAGCCCGGTCAACAAGTGTGAGCCCACTGAACACTTTTTGTACGGGGGCACCTTCTGACAAGTGGGTCGAGTTACAGATGCATAACCGTCGTCTATCCATACTACTAACGCACACGTTATTCTATCCACATTCTATGTTTGTCTTATCACATAGCGTGTGTTTCTCACTATTTCTAACGGTACTTTACATGGCATTGCCCGATTCCACACTTTCAGGGGCTGACAGTTTTGAGACATGTATGATTGACGTGGAGGACACGGCCTTAACATTCCCTGCTGTGAGCGGATCACACACGCACACGCGCACTTGCATTTCCTAATTGTGGGTTACGCAGGCGCACATGCATATCCATATTCTGGTTACATATGTTTACTGGGTCTGTGTGGTTACGTGGCCTGTGTTAGTTGTGACTGTTCCGGTAACATATCTCTGATCCGGTTGATGGACATGTGCGGAACGCACTTTCACCTTTACACATGTAACAGACTTTGCGGCATGGACGCATTATGTACACGTGCACATTTATATGTTCTATAGTCGTAATTCAAACGGGACTGCATTCACATTTGCCGGTTACTGTGACCACTACACGTTAGCTGTTCGGTCTCATTTACATGCATACCCATGGTACTTAGCTAAATTTACATATCCCCCTGCCCCCCCGCACTCACGTACGTCACAGGCATCCATTCTCCTGCTGGGAAAGGTGCGGTACTACATGTTAAACATTCCTCATTCCCTCCTGCTCATGGCCCAGGATGCATATGTCGTGACCGCAGGGATATTCAGATCACAGGGGCTTATATCCCCTACGCATACAGGCCTTTGATTGTCAGGGTGTTCCTGTGGTGCTTTGGGTTTGGTCTTGTCCGCCTAGTGTACAGAACTGCCCTGACTGTGTACGAATGTCAGACGAGTCACATGGGCACGGTTTGTCCGTGTCTATGATACCATCTCCCCCCTCATTATTCCTAACCGTGTGCGCTGATTGGCCGGCATGCCCGTTGTAGATCTTGTTATAGTAATTGCACACAGTCTGGTCGAACGGACCTATTTCCATTACTAAACCTCGGTATTTATAACCTGTATCGCTATATTATATGGGTTTAACATTGCGTGACGGCTTCCACTGAGCCAACGACATGTCCGTTGCTTAGTTTGGGGCAGTCCCGCTCTGCTACACACATTTAACATTGCGGAACAGGTTGTACAGCTCAGCAATGGGGACATCGGGCTCTCCGTCGCTGTTTGGTATTGAGTCGCTATGTTGACATTATTTCACATAGCGTGACAGTGTCGACATTGGTTATGGACATCTCGCGCAGTACGTCCGCACCGCCGCGGGTGCCGTATGTCTGCTTTGGGCGGCGGACAGGCATTATGCTGTGCCATTATGTCTGGGAATATATGGTTTCTTTCCTTAGATGATATAGCATACTAGCAATGACCCGCGTCTGGGTGTGGGTACTGTAGGTGTGGCCTTAGGTCAGGTGGTGCCCTAGGCAAAAGGACTCCATGGTGCCCCCACCATATCACCTGCTACCCCCATCCTGGTCTACCTACACCAAATAAAGGCTGGAAAGGTGCCCCTAGCAGAGCGTCACCCTAGGCAGCTGCCTACTTGGCCTATGCCTAAGGCCGGCTATGTGTGGTCCCTCGGCGCCGGCTCGAACGCACTTCCTGCCGTGGGTATGTCTAGCATCACCCACATCCAGGCGTGGTTTATTGCTATGATGTTCCATGTGTACGGACACGCAGTGTTTGGACATCATACATTAGCTTCTGCTATTGGCATACAATGCTGTGGGTGGTGCCAGTTACCATACATATGGCTTTCTCAGAAGCCGACTTCACACTTCTAAACACTAGTGTGGTCTCCTTTAAGGCCCCTGAGCCAGTGGTAAACATTACTCAAGCCACTGAATCACTTACATATGCCTTCTACCAGCACCTACAGGACTGCATGGATCAGGCAATCTCTTACACAACTGTGACTCTTTGTACCAAAGCCAAGCATCCAGTCTGGTGTACCCCAGCCATACACAAGCTCTACAACGAAAGGAGGTAGCTACTACAAGACAGAGCAGAATCCTTGTAAGGTATGACACCCTTGCTCATTATATGTGAAGAACTACAAGCTCTCATGACATCATCCAGGGCAAATCCGACAGATATATCACCAAGGACCTCGACAGACAATCATACGGCCTTCTTTAGCTATGTTGGACACCTGGGAGGACACTCCCAGATATGCTCGACTGGGTTCAGAATGATGTGAAGTTTACTGAACCTACACACATTGCCAACATACTGGCTGACAGGTTCGTGCAAACATCTCCCTCCCCCACATGGAGAGATATCTGTACCAGAGGATTGTGGCCCCCGAAACATCTGGAATGCACAGGTGGGAAATGCTCTCTCCAAGGCAGTAAACACAGCATCCATGGGACCAGATGGTGTCCCGGCTGTGTACTCCACGACCTCAATGAGGAATTAGACCCACAGTTAGGACAGCTGTTTAATCTTAGTCTCACCTCAGGTAACGTACCCAAGTTGTGGCACAAGGCGACTGTAGTCCCACTTCACAGGGGCGGTGCCTACACTGACCCTGGTAATTACCGTCCCATTAGCTTGACAAGCCTTATCTGCAAAGCCATGGAGAAGGATCATAATGGAACTCATAGATGAAGGCATAGGGGACTTGCATACTTTGCATCAAACCCAGTTTGGCTTGGTCAAAGGCAGATCATGCATTTTAAACTTGGTTGACTTTTTAGGGATAGTCACCGAGGCCATTGATGAGGGTCAGGCAGTCCATACAGCCTACCTCGACCTGGCAAAGGGCTTCAACACAATACCCCCCTCAGGTATCATTGATAAACCCATCGGCTTGGATGTGAACCCATACATCGCAGGATGGGTTGCAAACTGGCTAGGTGACAGAACCCACACGGTCATAGTTGCTGGCACCATGTCAGACTCACAGCCGGTCACAGGCGGTGTCCCACGGGGCTCAGTCCTGGGTCCACTCTTTTTCAGCATCTACATTTCCAAAGTACAAGCAAACACAGGGGGGTTATGGTTGTCAATGTTTGCAGATGAATGTGAACTGGGTGCCATAGTGGGACGCACATCTGACACAGATATCCTTCAGAAGGGCCTCACAGATATGGATATCTAGTGCCAGGGACATGGCCTACAGCTAAATGCCGGGAAATGCATAGTCATACCCTTCAGGAAGAACAAGGTTACCCCTAGCTGCCATTTAGGTGGCAATCCACTGAGCACAGAGGGAGTTACCAGGGATCTGGGGACCCAGGTTGTCAGTAACCATTTGTTCGACACACACATTGCTAACGTAGTTATGTAGACCTTCTATATTGCCCACCTGATCATGCAGGGATTCACATCTAGATCTGGGGAGGTCATCGTCTCCTTGTACTCATCACTCATTAGACCTATGATTGAGTACAATGCCCCGTTTGGATGGTATCTGACCCGACACCTGCAGCAGCTGGGAAGGCCCCATAAGTTCATCGTCAAACGGATGCAGGGTCTCAGGAATATGTGTTATGCTGCCCAACTGAAAGGACTCCTGCTCCATTTAGTCACATACCACTTGCTCAGTGGTGACCTGTGCCTGACATACAAGGCCATGTCAACCCATATTTGATGACTATGCTTCATCTAATGAATCTACATCCCTCAGAACCACAGGGGCAGGTGACGTGAACCTTGACACGGTCATTAATAGACTGTGCTGGAGGGACAGATTCATCGCCCAGACACTCACTATGCTGTGGAACAACATCCCAGTACATGTGAGGCAGAGCACCTCGCTGGCCTTGTTCGAGGGGGATCTTGACCAATGGATGGGAGATTGCAGATATACCCCAGGGATTACTTCAATGTCACTGCTTGACAGAGGTACAGCAATATAATAGGCATTGTTTTCTTCGAACTGGAGGTGGCAAAGGCAACATAACTATGGGCTAGGGTTGTAGCTGCCCTTGGGTGGATAGCCTACTATGTACCTATGGACCTATGAACCTATGTTCATAGTTTGTCCCATTCACACTTGTCTATCCCCTGTCCTCATTCGTATGTGTATATTTCTGTGGCACATGATTGAACTATGTATTACCTGCAGGTATGCTGTGTACAGTGCACATACATCACGGTTGATTACATTGTATCTGTGTACCTACCTCTGTGATACTGAAGACTACCACACATCCTTCACAGCATTACATGCATATGTCCATACTATTATTCGTTGGCCTGTGGGGGGTTGTCAGGGCAACGGTTACATGTGTCCCTGTTTGTGCACGCATCATGGTGGTCTTTGACCAGCCTCCATTGCTATCATGGGATGGACGGTGGTGTTGGTGTGTGTTTGGGTTGTGTTTCCACTGCTGGTACATCTGTGGGGGGGGTGGGGTTGGCATATGTTCATGTTCCTCTTTGCAGGGAGCCCCATCCTGGACATTTGTGTCATGCGTCAACACTTGGCACGTGCCATATGTCCTGTGATATTCCCACAGTCGTGTATGCCTTCCTGCATTACTACTGCGTGTTACTGGCAGTTTGTATCTGGTACACATGGCTATTATGTTGGATAGCTTAGCCTATTCCCATGCTATGACATACCCATTCATCCAGGCATATACATGTTATTCCATCCTTTGCATTGGCCATGGGTGTTTGGCCATCCGGCAACGCTATTCTCAATGTGTGATGTCCCACCTTCACCTTCTGGGCATGTGGCACCCTGTTGGGGCATCCTGCTTGGTGGGCAGATGTTCCGCCATATGTGTTGTGTTTGACATGTCTGCATAGCTAATCATCAGTACGGTGGCTGAACATACTGCCTTGTCCAGATGTGTACAGTTATGGACACCGTGGCATGTGAACGCCTATGGGGTTTCAACAGGTCCATACCACATGCGGGATGTACACATTCTGCCGACACATTCACATGCAGCCATTTGGATATCAGTACCTGAGGTGGAATGTTGACATGTGGGGTACATATTTGCCCACATGACACTGCCTAGGACAATACTTCATACTACATTTGAGGTATACCCATTGTGTGGGTGTGCAGCTGCAAGGCTGCTAGCTGGGTTGGGTGCACAGTCGCATATGGGTGCGGGTTACGCTATGACGGGCTGTTGTGTATTACATTTGCATGCATGGGTTCTGCTTCTGGATATTGCGCCGCATACGCCCCCTATGTGTATGCGACGGGCACGTTGCTGGGTGTAGTACATGTTGCTATGCACATGTTTGTCTGTGTTTAGGGTATCTGGTTTCCTTCTGGTTGTTATATCAACACGGCTGCCCGGCTGTGTACTCTCACTACTGCTGGTGACCATGCCCATGGGGCTACTTGTGTGTAGGTGCGGCGCGCTGACATGCTGCGGTACACCTTCACTGGGTATGCCCACTGACAGTGCATTGCGTGACGGACACGGTATTATGCGTATCCTTTGTTCCTTGCATGGGTACAATTTGGACTTCGTGGGTTAATGTTTGGTTCTCCGTTTTGTGTGAACAGGTACTATGTTGCATACTCTGCGTACGTTTCATTATCCACGGACCCTGGCTGGTGCGGTTACTATTGCAGGCGGCCTGTGACAGTCAGCACTTTAGGTTGCTCATCGCCTGCCGGCTTGGCCACGCCTACGGGCGCATCCTACTTGTCACGACGTGCCCTCTGCACGTGTCTGTGGTTGTGGCGCACACTCATTACTATGCATGTGGCACTGCTACGCCGATTATACACTGCACTGCCGGCGCAAGCCTTACACCGGCCTTGCGCCGAGCTTCATGAATCCCGGGGATATTCTTAACCATTTCTTGTCACTTAGACTAAAAATGGTTGCTAATTAAGCAAAACAATTTTATTTCTGGATGTTTTTTATACATGTATTTAAAAATATGTGTACTGAGATACAGGTGTCTGCTGTTCTCCACAGCCATATTTGAAGAAGAGCAAAATACATACACAGTGAAGTAGTGAGGCAGCTATTGCATTTTTTACATCATTTTTGCATCAGATTACCAAATGGTCATCAAGACTCAGTGGTTCCACACAACTTATTCCTCCAGTGGCCAAAAAGGGAGAGAGCAGGAATATTTCTAGTTCATCAATAATTACCAGTCATAAAGTGCAGAAGACTTTTGAATGGCATTGTCCAATTTCCCAATTCTATCAAAGCATTATTTGGTTAAATGACTTCCTCAGGGTCACACAGCAGGGAAATGAAGTCTTTGAAAATCAAACCCTAGTCTGCAGATAGCAGTGCTCATTCACAGCTCATAACCTAAACTCTTTAAGCTAGTTGCCAGACAAAAAGAAATCAAACTTATAGTCTTCTGATCTTCCTCATTGAAAGGGGAGTGTGCCACTTGTTGAACCAAACAGTCCATATATTCTGTCTGTCTAAGTTTATAAGGAAATGAGTAGATACAACACCCCCATGAGTTGTAAGCATTTTACATGATATAGCATATGGCCCTTCATCCTGGTGTGGTGTTGCAATGAGTCAGTTTCGTTTGTTTTTTCAGCTTTTCCCGGTTAAGGGTCACCACAGCGGAACTCCGGTCCACTAATAATTGGCAGCAGATTTTTATGGTGCCGAATTGCCAACCCGACGCCCAACCTTCAGTGAAGGCACACCCATTCAAACATGCCTTTCAGAGGCTACTCGACTGCGGAGAGGACATGCAGACTCTACACAGAAGGCACTCCAGATGAGAATCGAATAGGAGAACCTCTAGCTGTGAGGCAACAATGCTACTGCTGTACCACCGCGGCTGTTGCAATGGGTCAGTATGCCTCACCAATGTTGCAATGAGTCAGTATGCCTCACCAATTCAGGGACATGTCATTAAACCTGATCGTCCCATCTGAACTGCTGCAATGAATGTCTGTATTCACAATTTCTGCCTAGAATTATGATAAAGGGATGCAACCCTGCAGGCCCCCACATTTTCCCTATGGGAGAGGTGAGAAATCTTACTATGGCCACTTGGATCACAGTCAGGGCTTTAGCCCACTATGAAAAAAACACTAGAGGCCAGCATAGATAGTTCCACGTCCTTTATTGGAAATACTGAAAAAAGGACATAATAATGTCCAAAAATTACCACTCAAACTAGTTTTGGCTAATGCCTTCTTCAGTGGGAGAAATAAGCAAATAGTAAATGGAACCAGCAAACCAGTGATCATTTTATATTCTTCACCCAGCCAATGGAGATGAAAGGTATGATCCATACCTTTTGAATAATTCATGAGTTGACTACCAGGCTGTAATGAAAAAAATGGTTAAATAAAATAATTTAAGACATATTCGGGGATGCCCTAGATAATCATTAGTTATATAAGATGTGAGCATAAGTGCAGCAAAAACCATAGGTAAATAATCCATGTAGGCATCCACATTTGATCCAAAAATGACAATAAGCATAAGAAAGAAAATAAAAATAAAACTAAAAATAAGAATGAAACCAAGCAGCAATGCTATATATGGCATTGTAATATATACAATATGTACTAAATCCATGCTATGTTGAAATACTCAGATAACAGAATAAATTCATATACTCATCATAAATGGTCATTAAGACCTGGTGGGAATAAGGCTCCAAGATGAATTATCCAATATTTCTCTTTATGACTGAGTGTACTTTGCCATCCTTGTTGATTATGCCTGTTACCTGTAATTTTATCAATAACTGTGAACATGAATTTTGCCGTGGGGTGTTTAATGGTATGTTGATATAAAGCATTCATCACTTTCTTATTAGGAATGTCACTCCGATGTTCCCCTATTCTTATTCTTAGTGATTGAGAGGTTTTGCCCACATAGAAAGCAGAACACTGGCATGTGGCCAGGTATATAACCCAGCTACTGGAGCAATTACCAAATATCCTGACATCATAAACTTTACTTGTATTGGAACTGGTAAATTGTTTGAGCTTATTCACTTGACTACATGAGGTGCAGTGGCCACAAGGGAAAGTTCCCAAGAGTTCATCCCCTATTATAGTTAGTTGTCTATATTTTGCCCCTCCACTTTCTCTCTGTTTGTAATGTGAAAATAATGATCCCAAGGTTTTTCCTCTCCTGTATGATAATGGACATTGGTTACCCAGGATACTCCGAAGGTAGTCATTAGCTAACAAAATGTTCCAGTTATTATTTAGAACATTCCTAACCACCTGATGATTCCTACCAAAGGTGGTAATGAACCTGATAGTATCATCCTTTGGGTTATGTGTACTGTCCTTGTATTGTAGCAGGGTTTTCCTGTCTTGTTTGTCTGTCCATGCACTAGCGGATGTAATATCGAAGATGCCATATCCCCTGTCCAAAAATTTGTTTTTCAGATCCACTTTGGCATTCTCATAGTCAATATTTGAGGAATTGATTCGTTTGATTTTCAAATATTGAGATTTTGGGATATTGCGGATGGTGTGGTGTGGGTGCATACTGGATGCATGAAGTAATGAATTGAATTGTGGATATTTCTGATGAATCTTAGTATTGAGTGTATGGTCTTCATTCCAATATACTGTAACATCCAGGAAATCAATTTTATCAGTGTGAGACGTGATCGAGAACTCAATACCCCATATATTGCTGTTAAGATATTCCACAAATTCAATAAGTAAGGTAGAATCTGCACACCACACCATCCAACAATAATCAAGGTATCTCCGCCAGATATCAATTTCCACAAAATAGATGTTATGCAGGGGATTATATATGAGGCATTCCTCCAGATAGGCCATGAAAAGATCTGCATAAATGGGGGCAAAGGAGGCCCCCATGGCCATACCTTGCAGTTGCCAGTAGCACTCCCCTTGAAAATAAAATACATTTTTATTGAGCACATGCTCTGACATACAGATGAGCAATGTGTTAAATCCCGGTGGGTACAGTTCAACCTTGTTCAACCAGTGTTGTAAAGCCTGCAACCCTGCCCAGTGTGGTATACTTGTGTACAAGGACTTGACATCAAGTGTGCACATCAAACATTCTGGCTCAAGTTGTGTGTCTTCAATAATTTTCAAAAATTCTGTTGTATCCTGTATTCTTGCCCTTACATGTGCCAGGAGTGGTTTTAGATATTGGATTAAGAATGCCGATAATGGTTCTGTGAGTGAACCATTACCTGATACAATGGGCCTACCTGGAGGGTGAGTAATTGATTTATGTATCTTTGGGAGTAAATACAGAATTTGCTTAGATGGATCCTTAACCTTAGGTGTTGTACTGTTTTAATAGGAATAATGCCCTCTTCCAGTGCTGAGTCAAGAAATGCATCAATCTCCTGTTTAAATCAATGTGTAGGATCGATGCCCATATGCATGTAACATTTGGTGTCAGATAGTTGTCTAAGTCTTTCTTGGACATAATAGTCCATATTTAGAATCACCACTGCTCCTCCCTTGTCAGCTTGCAGTATAGCAATGTTGTGATTTTGCCTGAGTTCAGAGAGTGCCTGTTTCTCAGCAGAAGTAAGGTTATCTTGTGAAATATGACATTCCAAATGGGGGAAACGTAAATCCTTGAGTACTGCCTGTTGGAAGATGGCCACATTTTTATTCATTGGTGATTGAAAAGTAGATTTATGAAATATAAATCCAGTAGATCTTTGAGTATTAGATGTGTCCTGTTCTGAAAAAAATATTTTAAGGTTAAGTCTTCGACAATAATCCAACACATCCAATGCAATTTGATATTGATCAGAGAAAAAAACTAGGTACAAAACCCAATCCTTTATTAAGTATTTTGTATTGGTCATCAGTCAGTACAAAATCCGATAAATTAAGAACATTGTCAAATTCCGTTGTTACTGTTTCAGTAGGGACTGAATTAGTCCTGTCATTGATTCTGTTCCTATTTCGATTGGCATGTTTCCTCCCCCTCTGGGTTTCTTACCTCTCCTATAGGGAAATTTGTATTCATTTTTTTCTTTAGTGGTGAGTTGACTAATGTTCCACCTTCACTATTGGTGTATGAGGACTCCTCCCCTGATGTACTGGTATAAGATTTGTCCCTATGTTTGAGTATGGACCTAGGTCTCTTTCTGGTCCTGCCCCAGGTAGTTCCTTGGACTGTGTCTTGGAATCTCACAGTCCTCTGTATTTGGAATGGGTGTCCCTTGTTGTAGTCCATGACATCCCTGTTAAATTTTTTAACTTTCCTGTCCCTAATCATTTTGTCATATGTGGTTAGTTTTTTGGACAACCTATCAAGTGACTCCTGATAATTGGTGCTGGACTGAAATTTTTTGCACTCAATGCTCAAATCTTTGACTTCAGATACACATACGTCAATGATCCTTTCATAATAAGAGGCTAAGATTTTAACAAAAATCATAGAGCCATTTTGTAATGCCTGTTCCCATTCATCAGTCAGCTTCTGTTCTGATCTGCTGACTATTGGCCGTAATTTTATACGAAGGCCTCTGGGGGCCATATTTTTATGCAAATAGGCCCTAATGAGCCTAAGGTGCCATATGTTAGCTCTCAGCTCTTTGAGGCCTTTCTCTAAATTACGAAACGCCAATTCACAACCATCAGAAATATTAGAATTTGGTTGACCTTGGTTGTTGCTTGGGATTTGGTCCAGTCCAAAGACACCAATATCTTCCTTATACCAGTGGAGCTGGCAGAATAAATTTTACTTGCTCATAGAGAACTGAAAGGCAGTTTGATACATAATAATATGAACAGTTAGAAAGGATATAGTCAGTAAAATAAGTTGCATATTTGTTGAACTAAGCTTTAAATTAAATGCCTTAGCCTGGTAGAAGGACTAAGGACAAGATACTGACTAGATTTTTTCATTTTATGGAAATGTTAAATGTTCACTTTACAGGAGAATTGAACAAAAACACATAGGAGACAGGGAGATAGTTTGGAAGTTTAGTTATTTAGAGGTAAGAATAACATGGTTCTTACATTGTTCAGGCCTATAGAAGGTAGGTTAGGTTGTAAAGCAAATGTAGGCAACTGTGCTGAATAAATGGGTTTCATTTTTTAATAACTTAGGATGTCATGTTCTAAATAATGGTGACTGCATGGCGTCTGAGTACAGAGATGTAAAATTATATTAAAATTCCACTGGATATGTGTTATGGACCATTTAGTTTGATTGTAATAGAGCTGATAAATAGGGTTCACTTGGGTGATATTTAAGAAGAGTTTTTGCTAGAGATAGGTGATGAACTAATCTAAAGAGTCTGACAATGGCATCATGTTTGTTCTTCTGTGGATTTCTACTGTGAGGGAAGATAAGATGATGAGTGTCATTCCTATTGGTAACAGCTCACTTAGGGTGTGCAAATTTTTGGTGCAAAAGATAAAGTGTCCTGATTATCAGTTCAGATAAATTGTATTAAAGGGGATTATAACTATCACAGCTACCTTTGCTTCCTTATATTAATATTTTGTATAATTTTTCCACTCTAACATTAACCCATTCCCATCCGTGGAGCTGTGGAAGTTTGCACTGTAATTTCTAATAGGCAGAGCCTAAGATTTTTGATAGAATCAAATAATGTCCTCACATTTCAAACAAAAGTTCATAACTAGCTTAAAAAAATTCAAGCATCACATTAAAGTCCACCTCACCAATTCCTGGACTTGTACATGTACTGGGCATGGGTAGCCCAAACCATGGAACTAGCTGATTTTAAAATTTTAATTGCATATGTAATGAGCATTGAATTTAAGCCATATGACTGCCTTATGTTGTTTTTGTTTCTTTCTCACTGTAAATATCTCCCAGATTTTAAGTCTTCAGTTTGCTATGCTACCTGTATATAAGACAATCCCCAGGATTCACTAATCTTCCATGTAAGACTAAATTAGTCTTACACGGAATAACCCATGTAAGAGTAAGATGGCAGCACGCCATGCATATTAATGAGGGTGCACTGCCTCAACTCTAAGGCTAACATGGAGCGTGCACGAGTGCAGGGGGCATGTCGGACTGCCGAGCAGTCCAAAAATCCATGCCCCTGCAAGTCTGACACTCGGGAAATGTCTACTTACATGATCGAGTCCGCTCAAATGTGTACTTACCCAGCACTACACTCCCCCACATTCTAAACCCCTGTACAATTATAAAATGTCAAACATTTTTTTTTTTTATTATTTCCGATATACCTGCCCATATTTGCGCGTGTTTGCGCGGGTTTGCCCATTGCTTAGCTACAGTTAGCGGTTTTGACACCGAAGAGGATAATAAGAAAGTTATATGCAAATTAAGCAAAATAGCAATAGCGTAGTGGTAGAGCCTTCGCACAAAGAGGAGGCATTCCCGCCACTCCCCCTTCTATTTTCTGTTGGAAATCTGTATATAAAAATAATTCCTGACATTTATCATTAATTTTGTAAATTGAAAAGAATGGCCTATGTAGTAGTGAACAATTTTATATATATATATATATATATATATATATATATATATATATATATATATATATATATGAAGGTGAAATGGTTATGCATACTGATGGATGCATAAGTAACGTATCTTAAGCAATGTGAAGCACTGCTAAGCAAAGTTTACCAGTATTAAGCAGGTTTAAATGTAATTTGTTGTAGCTAAGCACTGCGCTAACTAGTGCAATGTCTTTGCGTGGAGCTGCGCATCGTGCCAACTAGAGGAAACATGCATATGGCATATCTGTAGACTACTGTTACCTGTATTGGTAGATCATGCATATGTGAGATGTGTACTGTGTAGTTAGAAGATGTGGAGCCTGTTGTTGTGCAGTACTGATCATTTGGAACATAATCTGTAGGCCTGTGAATATAAACTGCTGTTCTACTGTAAGATTGCAAAACACAGTAGCAATGCCACAGTTGTCGCCACTGACAAACTGTCTCATATCTATGTAGGTCCCTCTGGTGTGACAGCAAGGCAGTGGACAGGTGCTGGTGAGTGTGTTGTACATTTAGGCCATGTACACATGTAACACACCTGCCCATAATGCATGCTGTGCATGTTTGCTGTGAGACCACGCACATCTCACTAATGTGATTAGCTGCCTCAAACACATGAAATACACAGACCATCTCTAACAAATGTGGCTACACTGTAGTGACCATTGGATAGGCAGAGTCAATACACAACATGCACATAACATACACAACTATGTCATACACAGAACATATTAACATGCTACACATGAAGGATTCACAAACCCTCTGTAAACTCACACTCCAGTATCCCAAATGTCATCCACACAGCACACATAATATACCTGAGGGGTAGAGACCTATCATGGGGCAGTGAAACACTCTGCAACACGCAACACATTCATGTTAGGAAATGCTCCTTATTGGCCTCCTTACAAACCCATGTAACAACTGGTTTTGAAATGGTGAATGTAGCCATGGTAGTGCAGTTCCGGTACAGCATGATAGGCGCTGGTTTGGGACACATTTGTAGCCTTGAGTGACCACATGATGCTTCATGATGATGGCTTATGGTACTACACCCCATCCAGTTATTGTAACCACAGTACTACACATAGCTTTCATTGCTATACACCTCAATGTTGTGTGTGTGCAAACATATGCACCTCTAAACAATATGCATACCAATCACCATTTGCACAATTGACACATATACGTCTTGTGATGCTATTGAGTGGCTAGGTCATATGACATACTTTGGGTATGTGTGATGTTTAAATTTGCAGTTGTGTTTTAGCATGCCATGTCATGGATGACACTGGCATGACCACAATATGATCTACACTCACCATAACTACTGTATATTGGGTATGTGGACCAATGGTATTCCATCAGTTATACATACACCACTGATCTTGTGTGTATACACATCATGAATGAGCAAAAACTGTGTCCACAATTATTTGCTAAAGACACAGAGGCTCTAATCAGAATTGGATATCTATGTGACACACAGATACACATCCAGCCATGGTATGTAGACCTGTGAGAGATGGTGCACAGTACATTACAGAGTTTTGAATGCTTGCACAGCAATGTTGTGTCCATGTATGCATTGCATTCCAGGGGGAGGCCAATCACCGAACAACAAAACACATGCATCAAAGCCATGTATACTGTTAGTAATGAGGACTGTCTACACTTGCACTGCATGCTGTTGAGCAACACATGTCCTGCATGCTGACATGTTTGATATGACTGTTTTGCTTGTGATACTGTACCCCACCATCAACTGCTATTGAGTATGTTCTGAGATTGCTGGTGGTGTGTGTGTGTGTCTGTGTGTGTGTCTGTCTGCTTTAGTGAGGAGTGTATTTGTGTGTGTGCATGTGTGCATGTGTGCATGTGCATGTGTGCATGTGGGCTGACATCATGTACAGGTCTTAAAGTGTGTTTCCTGTTTTCCTCTCACAGGTGCTGAGGTGGGGCTGGTTCAGTGCAGCAGGGAACCTGATGTCACTGACACAGATAGCGATAATGAGGATAGGTGTGTTGAGGAACAGGCAGGTTTTTTAGGTTCTGTTGTTGGGTCACCAATTGACAGTACACAAGTCACCACCCCATCCATGCACACAGTCATACTGCCTGTACATCCATCATCACCAATGCCCTTAGCAAAAGGAAAGTGTACAGTCGGCACTGGCCAGTACAGTGTGGTATCTATGGCACATGCATCAGGACACAGCAGCTATAGCCAGATGTCTGGAATGGTACCACATAGGCAGATGCCCAGGGGTTCTCGTCAGAGCACTGCTGGTCATCATGCCCCTGGCAGACATACCACAACTCTTACAACCACACGCATGTTGCAGGCTGTCATGGAGGCACTGGCATGTATGGAGTGGTACACCAGACAGGGACTAAGGGCACAGAGGGCTCATAACACCTCTGTAAATGACAGTATCCATGACCTAGCAGGTGCCATATGTAATTACACTGAGGTCATTGATAGACATTGGGCTGAGACATTAGATGTCCTCCACAATATCATGTCCATGTGTCAGGACAGTGTGGGACAGTTGAGACGTCGATGTGGATGTATGCCAGCAACATCATCAGCTGGCAGTCGCTGTGGACGTCCATCAAGTCATAGCCACTCCCATAGTGCCAGTACCAGCCCCAGGAATGTGGGGGAGGCTGTCCATAGACCGTCATAGAAGACCACGTGCATGTGGCTCTGGCCAATCCCAGCAGGGACCTGGATCCAGTGGACATATGTCAACCTCTGAGGATAGTACCTAGTCTGGATTAGTATCTGATACTGTCTGTAGCACCCCTGCCAGGCACAGGTCCCATATCCATGGCTAGAGATGGTGATCTGTAAATCCTACCAGGTACAGTCTGTAGCTGTCCCACAAATCCCTGTATATGGCAGCCACATGGTGGAACTGTGTGCATGCAGACACACACACATAAACTAGACACCTAGGGCAAACATATACCCGCACACATTACATCCACCTTGGCCCATAACAGTACTCTTCGCCCTCACACACATACTCACACACACACATGTCAATTGTATGGCTCAGTGTAGGCCTCTGGCAAACCAACAACACACCCTGTGCATATGATGAAACCTGTGCGACCTTCTGTCATCTGTAACATTCATGCAGGAACAGGCTAACATGGTGCTGATGCACAGGGTGACTTTATTACAGTATAGCAGTGTTTTACTGTGTAGCATGTTGTCAGCATTAAAGTGTAATGATATCCTTGAAGGTGTAGCTGAGCAGGCATGATGCATTAAAGCTATAATTATCAGTGTAGTATTGTTTACACCAGTGTTTATTCCAATTGTGTATTGTCTGCCTATGTGCCACTTGGCTGATGTGTGTAGTTTTGTCAGCATGTGTTATAGAGTGGACAGTAAGTGTGGGGTGTGTGCAGCACAGATTTGCAGGTGTACATTTGTGAACATGGTTGAGGTGCACTGTCGGCATGTACGTGCATATTGGACACATGGGCAGGGTGACATGCCCTGTATTAGACAGTGTTAACACTCCATGGTTTCTATTGGTGGCCAATATGCATTGTACTACAAACATTTTGGAATGTGATTACACGTGTGTATGACATGGTTTGACACTGTGCTGTGGGTGATACTGTTGTTACTATCTGTCATTGGCTTGCATTGTGGTCGTATACATAACCTCAACAGTCTGCCCATAAACAATTGTTAGATGATGGCTTGACAACTGACACACAGATGAAGGACACACAGTAACATTTGCAGCCTTCAAGTACTATTCTATGCTAGTAATAAGTGGTATTCACCTGCACTCAGTCCTGGGACCACTCCTGTTTGGCATATAGCTTTCTTAGGTACAAGCAAACATAGTAGGGATATGTCTGGCCACATTTGGCAATGCATACTGTGGGCTATAATGCATTCTCCAGATGACACACACATCCTCCAAAAGGGTATCATACAGACAGATACCTGATGTCAAACCCATGCTGTAAAGCTATAAGCCAAATAAAGCATAGTCATCCACTTTTACAAAACAATAGTATCCCCCAGAGTACCACATTGGTAGTAGCCCCCAAAATGTGGAACAGGTACCAATGTATACATAGAGCCATGTGTTAAGTCATCTCTCCTTTGATAATCACATTTCCAAAGGGTTTTGGAAATCCCTCTGTGGATCACATGAGCAATAAGGGGTCTGCATTTATATCCACAAAGGTTGTTGCACACCTATAATAAATAGCCATCTTTGACAGACTTTGCTGCTTTTGAACAGGTTTCAAATATACCTCAGGCATAAACCCTCACTCACACTATTCAATAGAAACCATAATGAGTGTATGTGAAATGGATGATGTAGGCCAGAGATCACTGCAGTGGCTAGGCTTGTCACAAGCATACAGATGTGACCAAAGGTCTGGAAAGTGGCGCAAAGATAACAAATGTGTTCATGGAGAAAGCAGGGTTCCCACCTATGAAATAATTGAGGTCACATGTATGTATATGTATTTGACACACAGCTACCTGACATGTAATGCACATACTGTTGTCATTGTGATATGTCATACAACAGTAAAAGCAAAACCCACTAAACATTGACCAACAGTGTCACCAATTGCAGGATTCAAACCCCTACCTAATTACTTTATGATATAGTAGTACACATTTACATGACACGCTCTACACATTACTGGGAGTTCTTTCCACAGGTACATTTGTAGGATGGTGACATCATCAGACTTGACAAAGAGGAGTATACCACTTTTAAGGTGTTTTAGTAGTCTCCAAAAAGACACACACATTTGGCAAGTGCAGGATTCAAACCTCTACCTAACTACTTTATGATACTACAGCAATATGCATTTACACAACATGCTATACACATTACTAGAAGCTCTGCTTTCCACAGGTATATTTGTAGGATGGTGGCATTATCAGACTTGACAAAGATGAGTATACCACTTTTAAGGTGTTTCAGTAGTCTTCATAAAGGTTACTCCTCTCCAAGGAGACACGCTCTCATACAGTTGTCAAGTGCAGGATTCAAATCCCTATCTAACTACTTTATGATACTACAGCAGTATGCATTTACACAACACTCTATACACATTACTGGAATCACTTCTTTCCACAGATATAGTTGTAGGATGGTGATATCATCAGACTTGACAAAGTGGGTTACATTAGGTGACATTAGGTGGGCTACATAGAAGGAATTTCTAAACAATTTGGCAATGTGATCATCAAAGGAGAGTTTATTATCTACCTGGGTCCCCAGGTCCATAATTACATTCTCCATACATACTGGATTACCACCTATGTGGTAATTTGTGGGCACTTTGTTTTATCCAAAGGGGATGACTATGCATTTTTTGGCAGTCTGCTTGAGGGCATTGTTTTGACACCAGGTATCTGTCTCTGTAAGACCCTTCTGGAGGATGTCTGTATCAGCCATAGAGTCGATTATGGACCACAATTAGCAGTCATCTGCAAACATGGTCAGCCATACTCCTCCCATGCTTGCCTGTACCTCTGAGCAGCATCTACTGAACAGGTGGGGTCCCAGGACCAAGACATGTGGGATGCCACTTGTGACTGGTTTAGAGTCGGACATGGCACCCGCAACTCTGACCATGTGTGTTTGATCTTTGAGCCAGTTGGCCACACATCCTGTGACATAGGTGTTAATGTTCAAGCTGGTAAGCTTGTCCATGATGCCAGAGTGGGGAATGGTGTCAGAGGTCTTAGTGAGGTCCAGGTGGGCTGTGTGGACTACTTTCTCCTCCATCTATATCCTTGGTAACTGTTTCAAAGAAGTCAACTAGGTTTAGGAGGCAGAATCTGCCTTTAACAAAGCCAAATTGGGTAGAGACCAGTGTCTGGAGGTTCCCAATGTCTCTGTTTATGGGTTCCATGATAATTTGCTCCATAGCTTTGCAGACCAGGCTGAGTAGACCTATAGGGCAATAGTTTCCAGGTTCTGTTGTGGCACCACCTTTGTGGAGCTGGATGACTGTTGCTGTATGCCATTCTTTGGGTACATAGCCTGTGGTAATGTTGAATCTGGACAGTTAATGCAGGTGAGGGTGTAGTTCCTTTTGGGGCTGGTGTAAGACGCAGCCTGGGACACCATCCAGTCCCATTGATGCTGTGTTCTTAGCTTTGGAGAGGGCTGTTTTTACATGCATGTCCATGAAGTCTGGGGCTCTGCATTCTTCTGATTTGGACATAGGCCCTTTTGGGGGTGGGGGGGGGGTGAAGTTTGCACTGAACTTGTCCACCAGGATGTGGGCAATGTCAGTTGGTTAAGTGTATTGTTTGCCATTTTGCAGTAGCTGACAGCATATTTGAGAATTGCCACCTAAATGTTTGGTATAGCTAATGAAGGCTATGTGGTTGTTATTCTTAGATTCCTTGGCAATTTGTCTTTAGAAACTGGCCTTGGATTATTTTATGAGCGATCATTGTTTTTTACTAATAATGATCAGTGATGCCTTTCCTTTTGTGAAGCTTGCTCTATCATGTGCTCATTCTCTCCTTCTGTTGTATATTTTATTTTTGAGCAATGACCACCAGATTGGTTTCTTCTGTTTGGAAGAGTGTGTCTTGGTTTTATTTGGGATGTCTCGATCCATGCATCCCTGTAGATGCCCATAGAATGCACTTGTAAATGATTCTGCATATTGTATAGCATTATCCTATAGCAAGGGGGCTTTGGAACTTTCCACTTTACTCTTGAGAAGTGTGCAGTTTGCTTTTGAAATTTTCTTCACAGTTGTTACCTTGACTGGGGGGGGGGGTGTGGATGTGCATTCTGATTACTTTATGGTCTGATATTACCAGCAAGGGGTTTATCTCTGGTGTGGAACACTGGTACCCCATGTTGGTGATGATCAGGTCCAGTATGTTGTCACCTCTAGTGGGCATGGTGACCAGCTGTTCCAGGGTGTTTGAGTTTTTAAACTCTAGGAAGCATTTGGCAAAGGACGTTGTACACGAGTAATTCTCCCAGTCAATGTTTGGGTAGTTGTAATCTCCTCATATAATGGTGTTTGGTAGGACCCTTATATTTCCCAGTGTTCCCAGGAATACTAAGTGAGGTTCCTGAGACAAGGTAGGTGATCTGTAGCAGGCTACAATCTGATAAGCAGCTTTGCCCAATGTTAGTTGCACATGCATGGGCTCCAAGGCCTCATACTGTGCCACTAACCTGAAGGTGTGGGTATCCATAAGGTAAATGGATACACCCCTTCCTTTTGTATTTCACTCTGGGTTTTGGGGCCGAAGATCAGAGGGAATGTGAGTGTCTTACGTGGAGCATTTCCAACAGCTCTGTGTTTGACATAGGTTTGTATGTTAGGCAGAGATCACCTCTGAGTAGGCGATATGCGAGAGTGTACAGCTGGAGCATTTTGAGATGGTCTGTGTATGGCATGTATTTCAGGCCACTAATCCTTTTTGTGAGGTATTTCTGCAGGCTTTCCAGTTGTTGTAGATGTCTTGTGAGGTACATAACAAAAGGGGTGTTGTACTTTATTATGGATCTAATGAGTGATGATCAGAGGGGAACAAGGTCCTCTTCTATTCTGCATGAGACACCTTTTGTGATGAGGTGTGCCACATAGAAGGATTTCCTGACTACTGTGGGTATGTGATTATCACAATTGTGTCCACTATCCACCTGTGATCCAAGGTCTCTTATCACACTTTCAGTGTTAAATATACTACCAACTATGTTGTAGTTCATGGCGATTTATACCTAGTTTAGTGGGCTTATCTATAATTCCAGAGTGGGAGATTGTGTTTAAAGCCGGGGCAAGATCTACATAGGCTGTGTGAACCACCTTACCCTTGTCTATAGTTCTGGTGACTGCTTCAATGATGTCTATCAGGTTTAGGAGACATGATCTGCCTTTTACAAACCCAACATGGTTGTGGTCCAGAGTTTGGAGATTACCAATGTCTTTTTTTATAAGTTATATGATGATATATTCCATGGCCTTGCAGAGCAGGCTCATCAAGCTAATGGGGTGCTAGTTCCTGGGGTCCGTGGTGGCTCCCCCCTTGTCTAGTGGGATAACCGTCTCTGTGTGCCATTCAGCAGGCACAAAGCCTGAGGTGAGGCTATGACTGAACATGGTACGTAGGTGTGGTGCCTGTTCATTCTGTAGTTTGTGTAGAACACAGCCTGAGATGTTATCTGGTCCCATGGATGCTGTGTTCTTGGCTTTGGAGAGTGTTTTTTACCTGTGCAGCCATGATGACAGCAACTTTGCAGTCTTCCGTTATAGAGATGTGCTCTTTCATGGGTGAGAGGGGGTAAAGTTAGCACTGAGCCTATCTGCCAGGATGTTGGCAATATCAGTTGGGTCTGTATATTTAATGCCATTATGCTGTAACTCAGAGCAGATCTGAGTGTTGCCATTGAGATTCTTGACATAGCTATAGAATGCTTTGTGGTTGTCTTTAGAATCAGTGTCGATTTTGTTTTCATAACTAGCTTTGGAGGATTTTATCAGGGATCACAGCTTCTTACTGATGCTGACCATGGTGCTCCTCACCTCATGGGATTTTACCCTCTTTTGCAACAGTTTCTTCCTTCTGTTGTGCAGTTTGTTTATGGCAGGGGAACACCAGATTGGCTTCCATTTCTTGGAGGATAGCGTCTTGGTTCTGTTTGGGATAGCATGATGCATGCAGTCATGTAAGTGCTTATAAAGTACAATTGTGAAGGATTCAGTAATCGTAACTGTATTGTCCATCTGCATGGGTGTCCTGCAGTTCAGCACTTCTGTCTTAAGAAGCATGAAGTTGGCTTTGGAGACATTTTTAACATGGTTTCCTTATTGGGGGTGTGGGTCCAGAATGTGGATATGTAGGGTAATTAGCTTATGGTCAGATGGGACCAATGAGGTGCTGATTTCAGGTTTGGAACACTGGTCACGCAAGACAAACCAAACCCCGTAACCAACACAAATAACCACAAAGAGTGCTAAATGCTACTCATTGCCTGACGTCTTAGCCTCCAGATGCACACACTCGAGGCACTGCTCATTATGGAGAATATTGATATCTGTGCAGTAACAGAAATCTAGTTCAAGGCTCCAGACAGCACACCAGCACTACCAGGATACTACTCATTCCATACCTTCCAGCATCAGAACCTGAATCATAGCACATAGGGTGAGGATGTATCCATATTCATCAAGGATACCTACACCTCTCTCTACATGCTCTCTACAGGATATGTACCCATAGAATGTTGCACAGCAACGTTCTTCACACTCCACAGGGGTGGGGCCACAAAAACCCCTTGGCATTCATGCTCTATGAGCCTGACGAGTGTGTTCTGCAAGGCAATGGAGCCAATCATAATGGAAGTCAACAATACAGAGATTGGGAACCTTCACAAAGTTGAGCACACCCAGTTTGGCTTTGTCAAATGCAGACCACACCTCCTGAACTGGGAGGATTTCTTTGACAGTTACCCAGGCTACAGATGATTGAAATGAGCTCAACACAGCCTACTATACCTCACTAAGGCCTTTGACACCATTCCCCAGTCAGGTATCAAAGATTAACTCACCAACCTGGCCATGAATCCATACATTACAAGATGGATTGCAAACTGGCTCACAGATAGATCCCACACATTAAGAGTTGCTGGCTACATGTCAGACTCTACACCAGTAACGACTGTTGTCCCCCAGGGTTCAGTCCTGGGGTCTCTCCTGTTTGGTATAGACTTCTCAAATGTACATGCCAACACAAAAGGGTTGTGGTTGACTAAGTTTGCTGGGAACTGTAAAGTGTTTGCCATAATAGATTCCCTGGAAGACAGACATATTCTCCAGAAGGGACTCTATGAGACAGATGTGTGGTGTCAGACTCATGGCCAAAAGCTCACTGTGGAGGAATGCATAGTGATCCTCTTTGTTGAAAACAAAATACCCACAAACTACCACATAGGTGTTACCCCCTTAAAAATGACAAGGTAATAAGGGATCTGGGGACACAAGTAGATAGTCATCTTTCCTTTGACAACCATGTTGCCTAAGTGATTGGGAGATACTATGTGACCCACCTAATCAACAAAGTGTTTGCATCAGGATCCAAAGGGGTAGTGTTGGCACTCTACTCTTACATCATCAGACCCATCATTGAGTACAGTGCACCATTTTGGATGTACTCGACTTAGCATATTCAGCAGCTGTAGAGACCACATAGGTACCTCACCAAGAGGATTACTGGCTTCAAACAGTTGTGTTATGCAACACAACTGGTAAAACTAAATCTGTTCTTTGTTGCGTACCGCCTACTCAGAGGCACATTCTGCCTAACATACAGAGCCATGTCCAAAACATAACTGTTGAACATGCTCCATCTACAGATAACAACATTGAGTCACCCTACACATTCCAGGGATATGAACCTCACCACAGTGATGAATACAACATGCTGGTGGGATACAGTACCATCCCAGACACTTGCCTTACTGTGGAACAGAGTCCCAATGTACATCAGATAGAACCCCTCGCTGACACTCTTCAATTGGAACCTTGATGAGTCGATGGGAAACAGACAATTCATGCAAGGCATCACATCAGTAGCCCCACTAGAAAGGGGCATAGGGTACTAACTATTAGAACTAGGCCTTGGGAGACTACCCAATGGTGTGGTGAAAACTGCACAACTTGCATAGGCTGATATATGCCTTCATGGAGATAGTCTACTACATACCTATGAACCTATGTGACAGGTACATGTCTACAGCTAGTAGATGTGTACTTCATTGTACAGTCATGTTGTACAGCAGGCACATGGACCACATACACTGTAATGCTTACAGATACTGGTGGCTGTTATGCACAGTGGGAGAGATGTGCATCTCATGTCTTTCATGCCATTGGGATGTGCGCTGGGTGGGACAGTCCTGGATGACTCCCAGTCATGGTCACCCTCTTACTCACATCTCTGCCCATCCATCTTTGGCTTATTATACTGTGTTCCCCATATATATATATATATATATATATATATATATATATATATATATATATATATATATAGGTACATTGGTAGGTAATAGACCTGAAGGCATACATTAGTATGGCCAGAGTGTGCAGCTATCACCCCCTCCCCCCATGGAGTTAGTTCCCTAGGCCTCTGTGTAGTAGAGCTGATGAAGTGATCCATGGTGTGACAGTTCAGTTTCTCATACACTCATCAAGTTTCCTCTGGAAGAGTGTCAGTGAAGGGCTCGGCTTAATGTCAGTTTGGAGCCTGTTCCAAAGCAAGGGAAGTCTGTGAGTTAGTAATGTATCCCTCCAACATGTTCTATTTAATGCTGTGATGATGATATCCCTAGAGCATGTGGTACAGTGAGCTTGGGTTTAATTCAGATAGCACATGTACATCTGTTCTGCATTGGACATGGACCTGTCTGCTGGGCAGAGATCTCCTGAGTAGACAGTATGCAACAGAGTACAGATTGAGTTAAAATCAGTCTTGTTGCATGGGGCAACTGTTTGAGGCCAGTAATCCTCTTTTTGAGGTACTTCAGTGGTCTTTCCAGCTGCTGAAGGTGTCTAATCAGATTCATTGCAAGTGTGTTGTGGTACTCTCTGATGGGTCTGATGACTGATGAGTAATGGGAACCTCCTTTGACCTACATGCAAAGACCTTGGCAGTTTGTGGGAACACATTGCATGATTTTCTAACCACTTTGTGAATGTGTTTCTGGAAGTAGAGATGACTATCCACATGTGTCCATAGATACCTTATTATCACCTCCATATTTATGGTGTTGGCACCTATGTGATATTTGTATGACTGTAGTTCGAGGCCATAATTTTGACACCACATCTGTCTGACTGAGACCCTTTATAAGGATGTCTCTGTTGTCCAAAGCATCGATTATGACAACTTTTTTGCAGTCATCCACAAACTTTGCTAAACATAGCCCTCATGTGTTTGATTGTATTTCTGAAAAGTATACACCAGACAGGAGGGGTCCCAGCACTGAGCCATGGGGGACAGCAGTTGTTACCAGCTTGAACAGGAGACCACAATTCTTACCTTGTGGGATCTATCTGTGCCCCAATTGGCAATCCATCAGATGAAATACATATTTATGCACAGGTTGTTGATTTTGTGGATACGACATGTGTCTGGGATGTTGGAAAAGGGCTTTTCAAGGTCTATGTGGGATGTGTGTATCTCATTTCATTGATGTATGTCCTGGGTGACTGCCTTGAAAACAGTCTAGCAGGTTTGGGAACCATGATCTGCCCCTGACCAAACCAAAATGGGTAGGGTTGGGTATTTGCAGACTCCCATTAGCTCTGTTTATGAGTTCCATCATGATGGACTCCATGGCCTTGCAGATCAGGCGTAATAGGCACTTTTTACAGTGAGCTAATCAAAGGAAGGACACTCAGCAAACTCAGAGCTATAATATATAACATTAAGTATCCTGTTTTTTGTTTATTTTGTTCTTTATTTATTTGTTGTTTATAGCACTTTGTGTACTGTGTATTTTTTCTAGCTAGTTTCACTGTGTGTGAGGTATTAACTGGAAATTGTCCACTCTTATTAAGCATCTGTTGGGTTGTTTGTTTATGATAACTTGTTGCAGTTAAACTCTTTTTTCTAGTGGCTCCTTTAGCTGTTTAAAACTTTCATTTAAAGGCTCACTGCTGCTTTTCAGCTGTGAGTAACATTTCTGCAGTTTCTTCTAAGTATTGGGGATATTTGTAGCATTTCCATATTCAGGCTTGTATTTGGGCCTAGTGTTTGTGGAGGCTGTGTGTCTGAGCACATAATTCAGGGACATCTTGTTTTAGCCAAAGCCATCAGGCATTTCAGTGAGAGAGAATTGTTTGAGGTCATTGGCTGACTGAGGTCTCCTGGACTACAGCTTAGACTAAGCACCTCATTGGTTCTTTTGAAATTTCTTTCTTAAAAGCTGTCTCAGGTTTCAACTTTCTGTTACCTAAGAAGCTCAGTTGTGAGTGTTCAGCCATTTTACAGTGAGCTAATCAAAGGAAGGACACTCCGCAAACTTGGGGCTATAATATATAACATTAAGTATCCTGTTTTTTGTTTATTTTGTTCTTTATTTCTTTGTTGTTTATAGCACTTTGTGTACTGTGTATTTTTTCTAGCTAGTTTCACTGTGTGTGAGGTATTAACTGGAAATTGTTCACTCTTATTAAGCATCTGTTGGGTTGTTTGTTTATGATAACTTGTTGCAGTTAAACTCTTTTTTCTAGTGGCTCCTTTAGCTGTTTAAAACTTTCATTTAAAGGCTCACTGCTGCTTTTCAGCTGTGAGTAACATTTCTGCAGTTTGTTTCCCACCATCCCTCCCCGTTGGTATAGTGTTTTTATAGTTGGTGGGTTTTCAGTTGCCTGCCCCTAGTGTAAATTTGATCTGGGACCTCCTCCCAGTCTAGTGTCATTACCTCATTCTACCCAGTACAGGGAGAGCATTTGAGAAGTCCAATCAGCTTAGTTTCTGCTACTCCTTTCTCTCTTTCCTTTCTCTCTTTCCAAAAAAAAAATTATCTGCTTTTACTATATTTGTGTTTTTTCCTACTTTATTTTGCTTTTGTGTCATCTTAAAAGTACTCAATTGTATTTATTACTGCTTGGTGTAACTCATTCTAAGCCTTTTAGTTTAAGCACCTGGGCTTCAGACCAGTTTTACATTAAGAAGGTTTGTGGTCTGCACTGTAGTGGCAGAACAGGTAGCTTACATCCTTCTAAGTTGGGAACTGCTGATTGAGGGCTCAGTGTCTGTTATTCTAAAAGTGTATTAATTCTGGTTTAAGCACTTGGGCTTGAGGCCAGTTATTTTACATTAAGAGGGTTCGTGTTCTGCCCTCTTGTGGGAGGAGAGGCTGGACTCTATCCTTCTGAGCTGGGAATTTCTGGTTAAAGCTTATAGTGCCTGCATATTTGAACTGCTTCTTACTGAAATTGGTACACCTTGTTTGCTGTAGCATAGACTAGATCCAGACCTG
The DNA here is from genome assembly GCF_019279795.1 of Protopterus annectens. Taxonomy (NCBI): domain Eukaryota; kingdom Metazoa; phylum Chordata; order Ceratodontiformes; family Protopteridae; genus Protopterus; species Protopterus annectens. The sequence continues at coordinate 1,215,144,776 of NC_056732.1, forward strand.
CTGAATCTAGCTTTGTTTGTATAACTTGAGCACTAATCCAGGCATTCTTTAAAGTATTAAGTTGTATTTATTACTGCTGGTAGTAACTTGATTAAAGTGTAGCTATCATTTCTAAGTCTTTTGGATTAAGCACTTGGGCTTCAGACCAGTTGTTTTACATTAGGAAGGTTTGTGGCCTGCACTGTGGTGGCAGGACAGGTAGCTTACATCCTTCTAAGTTGGGAACTGCTGATTGAGAGCTCAGTGTCTGTTATTCTAAAAGTGTATTAGTTCTGGTTTAAGCACTTGGGCTTCAGGCCAGTTATTTTACGTTAAGAAGGATTGCGGTCTGCACTCTTGTGGGAGGAGAGGCTGGACTCTGCCCTTCTGAGCAGGGAATTTCTGGTTAAAGGCTTATAGTGCCTGCATATTCTAACTGTTTCTTACTGAAATTGGTACACCTTGTTTGCTGTAGCATAGACTAGATCCAGGCCTGCTGAATCTAGCTTTATTTGTATGCTTGTTGTTTGTTTATTTCCCTGAAAAGCTAATTCCACCTAAATCACAGCCTTTTAGCACTTCTATGGATCCCTAGTGATATCTGCATTGCTTACTGTACTTATTTCCTTGTTTCACTTGAAAGAAAGTTACTGTTTGTCATTTTTGCATTTAAGTTACCTGTAACACATTGCATTTAAGTTACCTGGCACTTGCTCACTAAAGCAATTATATAAGTCAGCTCTAAAAAATTAAAAGCACTACACCCTCACAAACTCCCTTGAGTACCTTGTTCCCATTGGCCCTTTTTTAAATTATAAAGGAATTCCCAATACTATTCTAGCATGTCCAAAGGTCAGTTGTCAATCTCCTCTCCGGTCCAGCTGGTGAATCTGGGAATCTTGAGGCAATGTTACAACTGCCTCATGTACACAAACAAACCTCTCCTCCTCCCAACAAATTCCAACACATGTGAGAGATGCAACCATATAGCCAAACTGGAGGCTAAGCTCTCTCAACTCAGTACTGGTGTAACCAGTCAGGAGGAGAAGGAAACCACACTCACTACAATTCTAGTCTCACATAGACCCACCACGACAACAAACCAAACACATAAACACACAAAAACATACTTGGAGGCTCTAAATAAAAATCTGCCTAAGCAGCAGAGACCTCCAAAGCAGACACCCAAGCAACCGCTACCTCAAAACAAAACACGTGCAACACATAGCTCAAAAAGCCAGTGTGCCGAACAGTCACAGCCCGTAAGGCTAAACAACACACCTGATACACTTGTAATAGGTGACTCTATCGTCAGGCACACTGACGTCCCGCTCACCAGGCTGAACAAGGAGAAGGTCACAGTGAGCTTCCTGTCGGGCATTGGATCTGCCACAATACACAAGTACTCAGGTCACTCCAAGGCAATTTCAAATATGACTCAGTCATTGTCCATGCTGGTGTGAATGACCTGAGACGTACCTCCCTGGACTACATGAAAAGAGACATAGAGGAGCTCTCTGAGCATGTAGCCCAGGCCGGTATGACCCTGACCTTGAGTAGCATCTTACCCTCACCAAGAATGATGCCACAATATGAAGACAAGATGATCAATTTAAACAATTGGCTTAAGTGTTGGTGTCATTCAAAGGGGATCCAATGTCTGTCAGCCTGGGATGACATGCTCGAGAAGCCATGATGCTTCGCTAGGGACGGCTTGCACCTGTCACCCCTGTGCTTTTGGATATTGGCAAAGACTCTTGCTACCCCCATAGTGCCTTTTTTTTGGCAAGGCTCAAAAGACAAACCCACCTCCATAGGTATCACAAGGGATAAGAAACTAAGAGTAATGCTACTCAACGCCAGAAGTCTAAACCTCAAGATGCATGCACTCGAAACTCTCCTTAGCATGGAGAACATCAATATCTGTGCAGTAACAGAAACCTGGTTCAAGGCTCCCGAGAGCACCCCAGCACTACCAGGTTATACCTCATACCATGCTTTTCGGCCCCAAAACTTGGACCGAACCACAAAAGGAGGGGGAGTATCAATATTCATCAAAGATACCCACACCTCCAGGTTGGTGACACAGCATGAAGCATCAGAGATTATCCATGTGCAACTAACTGTGGGTAAAACTGCCTTCCAGTTTATAGCCTGCTACAGACCTCCCTCCCAAACACAGGAACCCCACTCGGCCTTCCTGAGAATACTGGAAAATATGAAGGTCTCTCCAAACACCATTATATTGGGTGACTTCAACTACCCAAACATAGACTGGGAGCATTACTCTAGCTTCAACACCCTAGCCCAAAGGTTCCTAGAATTTATAAACTCAAATGCTAAGGAACAACTTGTTACCACTCCCACAAGAGGGGAAAACATACTGGACCTGATCATCACCAACATGGGGACAATATGCTCCAGACCAGAAGTGCATCCCTCACTGGTAAGATCAGACCATAAACTAATCTCACTGGATATTCACATCCCGACCCCACCCCCTGCCCAGAAAACCACAGTGAAAAACTTCTCTAAAGCAAATTTCACATGCCTCAAAACCGAGGCAAAATCCTTCAAAGCCCCCGGGCCTGTGGAAAATACGGCCCAGACCGCAGAATCCTTTATAAACGCATTCTATGAACACCTTCAGGAATGCATGGATCATGCAATCCCAAATAAAACCAAGACCCAATCCTCCAAAGGCAGACGTCCTGTCTAGTGGACCCCAGCCATAAGCAAACTATACAATAGAAGAAGGAAGCTACTACATGATAGAGCAAAATCCCAAAAAGGGAAGGCATCTCTGATCAGTATTAGCAGAAAACTACGGGCACTCATAAAATTGTCTAAGGCCAGCTTCGAGAGAAAAATTGCACAGGACACTAAGGATAATCACAAGGCTTTCTTTAGTTATTTTAGGAACCTGGGTGGGAATTCCCAGATATGCTCAGAATTAGTCCAAAATGACAAAAAATACACCGAGCCCACAGACATTGCCAACATCCTAGCTGACAGGTTCAGTGCAAACTTCTCCCCCCCCCACCAAAAGGGCAAATATATATCCCAACAGAGTGCTGCCGCCCTGACATCTCAGATGTTCAGGTAAGAGCCGCCCACTCCAAAGCAAAAAACACAGCATCAATGGGACCAGATGGTGTCCCGGGCTGCGTCCTACATGAACTCCAAGAAGAGCTAAACCCAAACATAAAACTACTGTTCAATCTTAGCCTTACTACAGGATATGTACCCAAAGAGTGGCGTACAACAGTGGTCCCTCTCCACAAAGGTGGTGCCTCAACGGATCCTGGAAACTATCGCCCCATAAGCCTGACTAGCTTGGTCTGCAAAGCTATGGAAAGGATCATCATGGACCTCATAAATAAAGATATTGGGGACCTACAGACACTGGATCCTACCCAGTTTGGCTTTGTTAAGGGCAGATCCTGCCACTTAAACCTGGTCGAGTTCTTTGAAACAGTCACCAAGGCCATTGATGAGGGGAAGGTGGTCTACACAGCCTACCTGGACCTCGAAAAAGCCTTCGATACAATACCCCACTCGGGCATTATAGATAAGCTCACCAGCTTAAATATAAACCCCTATGTCACTAGATGGGTTGCAAACTGGCTCAAGGACAGAACCCACATGGTTAGAATTGCTGGAGCCATGTCAGACTCCAAACCAGTTACACGTGGCATTCCACAAGGCTCAGTCCTGGGACCTCTCTTATTCGGTATATATTTTTCGGCGGTACAGGCCAACACGGAAGGACTGTGGCTGACCAAGTTCGCAGATGACTGCAAACTGGGCACCATATTCAACTCTCCAACCGACACAAGCATCCTCCAAAAGGGCCTCATAGAAACAGACAACTGGTGCCAGAGCCATGGCCTCAAGCTAAACGCCAAAAAGTGTATAGTCATCCCCTTTGGCAAAAACAGTGTCCACAAATTACCACATAGGTGGTAATCCATTAAGTACAGAAGAAGTCATTAGGGACCTGGGGACCCAAGTTGATAGCAATCTCTCATTTGACAACCACGTGGCCAAAGTGGTTAGAAAAACATTTTATATAGCCCACCTAATCATGAAGGGATTCACATCTAGATCAGGGGAGGTCATCTTGCCTCTTTACTCATCCCTCATCAGGCCCATAATTGAGTACAATGCCCCTTTTAGGATGTACCTTACCAGACACCTGCAGCAACTGGAAATACCCCAAAAGTACCTCACCAAGAGGATCAAAGGGCTCAAACAGGTGCCATATGCTGCCCAGTTAAAGAAACTCCAGCTCTACTCAGTGGCATACTGCCTGCTCAGAGGCGATCTGTGCCTGTCGTATAAAGCCATGTCCAACCTGGAATTAATGGACATGCTGCACCTCAGAAAATCCAAATCACATTGAGCTACGCGCTCGAGAGACTTGAACCTCAGCACTGAAATAAATAGGACATGCTGGAGGGACAGATTCATAACCCAGAGGCTCCCTTCACTCTGGAATAAAATCCCAGTCCAGGTTAGGCAGAGTCCCACATTGACTCTCTTCAAGAAGAATCTTAATGAGTGGATGGGAGATCGTAGGTTTACCTTGGCTATCACTTCTGTGTCACTGTTAGACAGAAGCAAAGTATACTAACCTTGAAAAAAGGCATAGCAAAATTAATTTAAAATGGGTGGCAAAAGCCAAACACACTCTGGCTAGGCTTATAAATGCCCTAGGGCAGATAGCCTAGTATGAACCTATGAACCTATAAGACAATATTTCCCATGGTCTGTTGTGCACCAACACTTGTGGAGTGTGCTAAACGTTGCTCTAACCCATTCAAAAGTTTCATATCCTGTACAAAGGATGAGTCTCAACAGACTGTTCAGGTGCAGGGTCTGTTTGTTTTGGAGTTCACATATGACACAGCTAGGAAACCATGTCATCCCATAGACACTGTGTTTTTAGGTTTGAAAAGAGCTGTTTAACCATTGTATATGTGATTTCTGGGTTTTCACAATCTCCAGGTATGATAATGGGCCCTTTTGTCAGTGAGAGGGGGGTAAATATGTATGAACCTGTCTGACAAGATGTTGGCAATGTCAGTCATGTACATATATTCATTTACAGTTTGCATTGACTCAGAACATATATGAGTTTACATTGATCTTTATGACATAGCGAAAGAAAGCTTCATGGTTCTCTATGGACTCTTTCACAATATTTTTGCCAGAACATGGTTTGGATAATGTTAGGAGTGCTCATTGTTTATTGATGATACTGATCAGATATGTATTGATCTTCTTTGAATTTTCACTTTCTTTGAACAACTTAAGTACTTGTAGTACATAGTTTGATTATGACAGGAGTCCAATATATTATATGGGTCTGTTTTCATATAACTGTGTGCACAAGGCAGGATTGGTGAATAGTGACAAGTTTCTGGGGTAAGAACTGCAACTGCCAGATATGTGTAGCCCACTGCTGTACTCAGACATGACCTAAGTGTGTCAGCATGCCCAGTATGACCTTTCAGTATGTTGTTGACTGACATTTGCTTTGTTTATTTAAGTGCATGAGCATGCCCAGTATGACCTTTCAGTATGTTGCTGACTAAAATTTGCTAAATTTGTTGAAGTGTGTGAGCATGCCCAGTATGGACATATATACTATATGTGTGTGAAAAATCAAGTTGGTTTTTACTTCAGGGCTCACCTTTGTGTTGTACATTGACAGGAAGCACACTGTGCCTGCAGGGCTTCCATGAGACACTTTGCATAGACTTATCAACATTTTTACATACAGGGGGGACAGCTATTAGTTGTACATTTCTACCCCGGGGCACACCTGATTGTTACTGTGGGTGTACATAGGATGAGGGGTTCACCTGACACTTATACACATTTTCTAGGCTTGCACTGCTTTGTCAGGTACTCCATTTCAGTCTGTACTATTGCCTATCATACTGGCTTGAGGCATACTACTGCACTACATATCTTAGCTTCCATTTTCACGTATATTAGTTTGTGACTTCATAGCCTACCCATCCCACATCACACTGCCTGGCCTGCTGTTATCTGTCTGCATAGGCATGGGGGGAAGTTACTCATATGCCTCTTTAGAGGGCATGATACAGCATTTGTTTGTGTTTGTGTTAGTCTACAATTGTCCTGCTGTGTCTGTGTCAGTGAAATGCTTGCATGGCTTAGTGGTTCAGAACTGTGACTATAGTGCACAGTATCCTGAGTTCGAGCCCTGATAGCTTTTTATTTTCCTGCTGGGCAGACCAGACAGCTTAAGGAACAGTAAAGCAGGTGTGAGTGTGTTTAACTGACTTTGCTCAACTTTGCCCAACCTTGACCGACTTTACCCAACATTGCCCAATATGGCTCAACATTGCCAGACGTTGTGCTAGTTAGTGCAGTGCACAGCTCCACGCAATTATGTTTAAATATGCTAAATAGTTGTAAAATGTGCTTAACAGTGCTTTATATTGCTTAAAATAGGGTAATGATTCCTCAGGTGTTGCTGCAGGGCTGCCTATGTCGGATGTACATAGTACAATCCCTATACATGTTTGAAAACAGGTAGTGTCAAGTTAGGCATCCCTTTTATTGTATGTGCGAGTCAGAGAGAGGTGTTATTTCCAGGGTTCCTACTGAGTCAGTGTATGTACTATGCATTGTCTCTTTGCCAAGGTCAAGGCATACTGGGCACATCTCCTTCTGCCTACTGGGGAAGGCTCAGGTTGTTCCTCCTCTGAGTCACGCTGTGCCTGTGCAGGCCTTGGCAATGGTGGGAGGCTGTTTGGCCCTGCCCCATGCTGTTCCTGCTGTAGCTGTTTTCGCAGGATCATATTGTGTAGCATGGCACATACCATGACAATTTGGGTACATGTAGTTGGTGAGTACTGCAAGGCTCCACCAGATGTGTCCAGGCATCGGAACCATGACTTGAGCATCCCAAACACATGCTCAATAATGTTTCTTGTTTGTGCGTGTGCCTCATTATGGAGTTTTTGTTTGGGTGTGTGTGCATTTCTGATGGGAGTCATCAGCCACGGCTCCAGTGCGTATCCAGCATCCCCCACTAGGTGACCGTCAGGGATGTCCCCATTGGCAAATCTCTGGTACAGCTGCATCAGATGCCAGATGTGGGAATCATGATAGCTTCCAGGGCAGCCAGCACACACATTCATTATTATGCCCTGGGCATTGCACATGACCTGGTAGTTGATGGAGGGGAAGCCCTTGCAGTTGATGTAGACCCTACCCCACTCACCGGGTGGTGCTTTGATGTGTATGTTCCTGCAGTCTATTGCACCCACTACCTCAGGGTATTCTGCTATTTGCTGGGAAAAGATGCATACTGCTGGCCAATGCCTCATGGGAATTGGGGAAATATACGTGGTCACCAACATGTGCTGACATGGCATCCAGGAACTGGTGCAGTACTCTGAATGCTGATGCCTGTGAAACCCCCATCATATCACCAGTTGGTCTCTGGAAGCTACCTGTAGCTAGTATTCATAGGCCAACACATACCTTGGTATCCACTGGGATGGGTTCACCTCTGCTGGTTCTGTGTGTGAGGTGTGGCTGGCATAGCTCAACAATTTACTGCAGGAGGTCTCTGTCCACTCTTTAGCACTCCACTATCTCCAGCTCATGTAGCCCCTGGTAGGTTACCCTGGGTCTGTACACTCTTCTCTGTCTCCTCACTGTGGGTTGCTCAGCAGCATTCACAACATCACCACCCTCAGCATCTTGCACATGTTGGTTTATGATAGCAATAGCAGCCCCTAACATTTTGTCTAACTTAAGCTTTTTAAGTTTTCACTCTGTATACTCCAGTGTTGCAGAGTTCTTAGGAAAAAGCAGGGTAGACTGCTGTTTGCAGAGTTTAAAGTGCTGGGCTGGGCTGGGCTAGTCTACTGCCTGTGCAATTGGCTGATTCTGATATATTTCACCTGGCAGCTCTGCTAGTTCTCCTTGGTTAACTTCCTACTACTTCTTTTCCTTCCTTTTCCCTTTCTGTTTCTGCCCAGGTCAGCGCCGCGCAAACAAGTGCAAACAAGCGCAAACATGCACACATGCGCGCGCACGTTGTGTGCCCATTTGCAAGAAATTTCAGATATATCCACGGTGTACGCCTTTGGTTTCTTGTTTTCAGCTAGAACAACTGTAGACACACCTCTTACAATCCTGAGCAACTCAGGGCAAACAAAAGCCACTGTGCTCCAATAAGCTTACAGTCTTTCAGACATACCCCCTCATGATGTCACCTATCTTCTACTCTACTACTCCCCTACTCCTACACTTACACTCTAGGGACATGGCTCACATGCCGGGGAAAATTGGGATTCATTATCCTTATCCTCATTTGCATAAGATTGCCTACTAATGCTTGGTTACATCTCTCACACTGAGCTCCCCCTCCCACCCTTATCAACCACTACTCAGTGGCCATGTTGTTTTCAGCCTGCCATTCACCTGCATGGCAGAACAAGCTTTTTAGTTAAAATGCACATTGGCAATCGGGGAAAAAATGGATTTTAAGGATTTACAACATTTGCAAATGCCAATGGCCTTATATTTGGCAACTGGCATGCCTCCTTAACTAGATGCACCCTTTATTTGGCACTGTCATAGCTCCGTTTAGCTATTTGCAGAATGGTACTCCGTTACCAACGGAGTACATTTCTACAAATAACACTACTCTTACACGGACAGGTTAGTGTTTCCTGGATCACAAATTTACCTCATTTACATAGCTTTCAGCAGCAAATGATGTAATTTGCATACCATAACACTGTCCGTGCAAGAGTAGCTTTAGAAGCTCTCATGCATGCCCCTGCCGGCTATTGCTGGATCACTCGGCAGACATATTGGCTATCTGCCGTCTTACACTACTCTTAGACCCCGTGCAAGCCTTTGTAAATCTGGCCCTAAGTATTGTAATTGCACTGTTATTGTATACAATGTCACTACCTGCTACTACTGTAAGAACTGTCTGCTAGAAGCATTGTTATACAAGATTATTGGTCTTGTTTCCCACTTGACCAATTTATTCTGTTCTAGTCTTTTTACCATTATGAATGTATTTTACTGTTTTTTCTTTATTGTATTATACAAGTTTCTTTCTAACAACAAAATAGTTTACTAACAATGGAGCTTTTCTCCCCCGGCCTCCACTGAAAAAGGGTGTTATGCCCAGTCAGACTGTCCTGGTAAACAAATGTAAAATAGAAAATAAAAATTTCTGGAATCATAGGAGTTACTAAAGAAGTGTAAATAGTGAAATATTCAGCACAAAACTAAATTTTATAGTGACAGTATTCTTTAGGTTTAAGGTCTTGAACTGGATTTTATAAATAACAGTAAACATCGAAATTATTAAGTTAGTAATATTTTGCAGGCAACTTATCTAAGCATCCACTCATGAATCATGCATGTTGTCAACAGTGTTTTATTTGCTGAATACTTTCACATGAGTCTAAGTAGTTCTGTCTGTGTTACTTAGCTGTCAAAATATTTAGAAAAAAAGATACAATTTGTGACATCAATTAGTATCTCTTTACCTGCACTAGACATGGTTTTGGAATTATTGATGAAAATATGAACAAGTAATATCTGACACCTAGAGGCCTCAAACACCCTGAGGTGTCAGTCAGCTGTAATGAGCAAAAGCTTCCTTTAATAGCATCTAAATCTAATGCCTTTTAGGATTAAGTTATTGTCTTCCTTCTAGTCTTTGTCATTACTTTTCATTTCTACACCATCTTGTCCTTAATTTTTCTCTCTGGAGATCCTATACCTTTTAACAGTTATCATTAATATTTTCTGAATTGTGATCCTTACAACATAGCACATCTCCACTGTTTAAATTTATGCACAAACCTTTGACTTTTGCACTTTCATACAAGAAATATGACAGTTTTATTTTCATAGTGGCACTTTTGATTGTCATTTTCAAGTGCTTCAAAGTCTGAATAGTCTTAGCCAAGTGCAATCATTACTTGTGAAATTCCAATTCCCTTCAAAAAGTGTGCAGGTTGTGTATTAGTGAAACAGAGCTGCATCCGATACATTCAGAAAAACATTACATGCTAAAGCTTTGTCTTAAATTTTCAAGGGTTTGCCAGAGAATGCATGTCTTTCTTGTATATCTACTTCAAATGAGCTTCTGTCAGAACCAATATGACAACTATACCCACATGCCTCTTGTGCTCTTATCTTTCATTTTACAGCTGTAACCATTAATGATGCCAAGAGCAATACCAAGAGCTTGCTTAATGAACTCTATTAATCCAGTGCCAAATTTAGTAAGTCCATCCTGCCTTCCTTAAGATAGCAGGGGACACATTTACAAAGCCTTTGCCACATATATTTAAGCTATTTTTAACCTCTAGTACTGTATAGGTTCATAGGTTCCTAGGTTCATACTAGGCTATCTGCCCTAGGGCATTTATAAGCCTAGCCAGAGTGTGTTTGGCTTTCGCCACCCATTTTAAATTAATTTTGCTATGCCCTTTTTCAAGGTTAGTATACTGTGCCTCTGTCTAACAGTGACACAGAAGTGATACCCGGGGTAAACCTACAATCCCCCATCCACTCATCAAGATTCCTCTTGAAGAGAGTCAATGAGGGACTCTGTCTAACCTGGACTGGGATTTTATTCCAGAGTGAAGGGAGCCTCTGGGTTATGAATCTGTCCCTCCAGCATGTCCTATTTATTTCAGTGCTGAGGTTCAAGTCTCTCGAGCGTGTAGCTCGATGTGATTTGGATTTTCTGAGGTGCAGCATGTCCATTAAATCCAGGTTGGACATGGCATTATACGTCAGGCACAGATCGCCTCTGAGCAGGTGGTATGCCATTGAGTAGAGCTGGAGTTTCTTTAACCGGGCAGCATATGGCACCTGTTTGAGCCCTTTGATCCTCTTGGTGAGGTACTTTTGGGGTCTTTCCAGTTGCTGCAAGTGTCTGGTAAGGTACATCCCAAAAGGGGCATTGTACTCAGTTATGGGCCTGATGAGGGATGAGTGAAGAGGCACGATGACCTCCCCTGATCTAGATGTGAATCCCTTCATGATTAGGTGGGTTATATAAAATGTTTTTCTAGCAACATTGGCCACGTGGTTGTCAAATGAGAGATTGCTATCAGCTTGGGTCCCCAGGTCCCTAACTACTTCTTGGGTACTTAATGGATTACCACCTATGTGGTAATTTGTGGGCACTTTGTTTTTGCCAAAGGGGATGACTATACACTTTTTGATGTTTAGCTTGAGGCCATGGCACTGACACCAGTTGTCTGTTTCTATGAGGCCCTTTTGGAGGATGCTTGTGTCAGCTGGAGAGTCGATTATGGTGCCCAGTTTGCAGTCATCTGCGAACTTGGTCAGCCGCAGTCCTTCCGTGTTGGCCTGTACCTCTGAGAAATATATACCGAACAAGAGAGGTCCTCGGACTCAGTCTTGTTGGACGCCACTTGTAACTGTTTTCGAGTCTGACATGACTCCAGCAATTCTAACCATGTGGGTTCTGTCCTTGAGCCAGTTTGCAACCCATCTAGTGACATAGGGGTTTATATTTAAGCTGGTGAGCTTATCTATAATGCTCGAGTGGGGTATTGTATCGAAGGCTTTTGTGAGGTCTAGGTAGGCTGTGTGGACCACCTTCCCCTCGTCAATGGCCTTGATGACTGTTTCAAAGAAATCAACCAGGTTTAAGAGGCAGGATCTGCCCTTAACAAAGCTGAACTGGGTAGGATCCAGTGTCTGTAGGTCCCCAATATCTTTATTTATAAGGTCCATGATGATCCTTTCCATAGCTTTGCAGACCAAGCTAGTCAGGCTTATAGGGCGATAGTTTCCAGGATCCGTTGAGGCACCACCTTTGTGGAGAGGGACCACCGTTGCTGTACGCCACTCTTTGGGTACATATCCTGTAGTAAGGCTGAGACTGAACAGTAGTTTTATGTTTGGGTTTAGATTTTCTTGGAGTTTATGTAAGACGCAGCCCGGGGCACCGTCTCGTCCCATTGATGCTGTGTTTTTTGCTTTGGAGAGGGCGGCTCTTATCAGAGCATCTGAGATGTCAGGGGGGCAGCACTCTGCTGGGATAGATATTTGCCCTTTTGGTGGGGAGGGGGCGGCGAAGTTTGCGCTGAACCTGCCAGCTAGGATGTTGGCAATGTCTGTGGGTTCAGTGTATTTTTTTGTCATTTTGGACTAATTCTGAGCATATCTGGGAATTCCCATCCAAGTTCCTAACATAACTAAAGAAAGCCTTGTGATTATCCTTAGTGTCCTGTGCAACTTTTCTCTTGAAGCTGGCCTTAGACGATTTTATGAGTGCCCATAGTTTTTGCTAATACTGATCAGAGATGCCTTTCCTTTTTGGGATTTTGCTCTATCATGTAGTAGCTTCCTCCTTCTATTGTATAGTTTGTTTATGGCTGGGGTCCACCAGACAGGACGTCTGCCTTTGGAGGATTGGGTCTTGGTTTTATTTGGGATTTCATGATCCATGCATTCCTGAAGGTGTTCATAGAATGCGTTTATAAAGGATTCTGTGGTCTGGGCCGTATTTTCCACAGGCCCAGGTGCTTTGAAGGATTCCAACTTGGTTTTGAGGAGTGTGAAATTTGCTTTAGAGAAGTTTTTCACTGTGGTTTTCTGGGCAGGGGGTGGGGTCGGGATGTGAATATCCAGTGAGATTAGTTTATGGTCTGATCTTACCAGTGAGGGATACACTTCTGGTCTGGAGCATAGAGTCCTCATGTTGGTGATGATCAGGTCCAGTATGTTTTCCCCTCTTGTGGGAGTGTTAACAAGTTGTTCCATAGCATTTGAGTTTATAAATTCTAGGAACCTTTGGGCTAAGGTGTTGGAGCTAGAGTAATGCTCCCAGTCTATGTTTGGGTAGTTAAAGTCGTCCAGTATAATGGTATTTGGAGAGACCTTCATATTTTCCAGTGTTCTCAGGAAGGCCGAGTGGAGTTCCTGGGTTTGGGAGGGTGGTCTGTAGCAGGCTATAAACTGGATGGCAGTTTTACCCACTGTTAGTTGCACATGGATAGTCTATGATGCTTCGTGCTGTGCCACCAACCTGGAGATGTGGGTATCTTTGACGAATATTGATACTCCTCCTCCTTTTGTAGTTTGGTCCAAGTTTTAGGGCCGAAAAGCATGGTATGAGGTATAACCTGGTAGTGCTGGGGTGCTCTCGGGAGCCTTGAACCAGGTTTCTGTTACTGCACAGATATCGATGTTCTCCATGCTAAGGAGAGTTTTGAGTGCGTGCATGTTGAGGTTTAGACTTCTGACATTGAGTATCACTACTCTTAGTTTCTTATCCCTTGTGATACCTATGGAAGTGGGTTTGTCTTTTGAGCCTTGCCTAAAATGGCACTATGGGGGTAGCAAGAGCCGTTGCCAATATTCAAAAGCCCAGGGGTGATAGGTGCAAGCTGTCCCTAGCGAAGCATCGTGGCTTGTCGAGTATGTCATCCAGGCTGACAGGCATTGGATCCCCTTTGAATGACACCAATACTTAAGCCAATTGTTGAAATTGATCATCTTGTCTTCATATTGTGGCATCATTCTTGGTGAGGGTACAGGGAGGTACGTCTCAGGTCATTCACACCAGCATGGACAATGACTGAGTCATATTTGTACTTGCCTTGGAGTGACCTGAGTGCTTGTGTTATGTGGCGGATCCTAGCGCCCGACAGGCAGCTCACCGTGACCTTCTCCTTGTTCAGCCTGGTGAGCGGGATGTCAGTGTGCCTGATGATAGAGTCACCTATTACAAGTGTATCAGGTGTGTTGTTTAGCCTTAAGGGCTGTGACTGTTTGGCACACTGGCTTTGTGAGCTATGTGTTGCATGTGATTTGTTTTGGAGTAGCGGTTGCTTGGGTGTCTGCTTTGGAGGTCTCTGCTGCTTAGGCAGATTCGTGATAGGTCTATGTGAGACTGGAATTGTAGTGAGTGTGGTTTCCTTCTCCTCCTGACTGGTTACACCAGTACTGAGTTGAGAGAGTTTAGCCTCCAGTTTGGCTATATGGTTGCATCTCTCACGTGTTGGAATTTGTTGGGAGGAGGCGAGGGTTGTTTGTGTACATGAGGCAGTTGTAACATTGCTCAAGATTCCCAGATTCACCAGCTGGACCGGAGAGGTGATTGACAACTGACCTTTGGACATGCTATAATAGTATTGGGAATTCCTTTATAATTGAAAAAAAGGGCCAATGGGGAACAAGGTACTCAAGGGGAGTTGTTTGTGAGGGTGTAGTGCTTTAAATTTTTTAGTGCTGACTTCTATAATTGCTTTAGTGAGCAAGTGCCAGGTAACTTAAATGCAATGTGCTACAGGTAACTTAAATGCAAAAACGAAGTGAAACAAGGAAATAAGTACAGTAAGCAATGCAGATATCACTAGGGATCCACAAAAGCGCTGAAAAGCCACGTTTTAGGTAGACTTAGCATTTCAGGGAAATAATAAGCAAACAAACAACAAGCATACAAAAAAAGCTAGATTCAGCAGGCCTGGATCTAGTCTATGCTACAGTAAACAAGGTGTACCAATTTCAGTAAGAAACAGTTCAAATATGCAGGCACTATAAGCCTTTAACCAGAAATTCCCAGCTCAGAAGGGCATAGTCCAGCCTCTCCTCCCACAAGAGTGCAGACCATGAACCTTCTTAATGTAAAATAACTGGCCTGAAGCCCAAGTGCTTAAACCAGAACTAATACACTTTTAGAATAACAGACACTGAGCCCTCAATCAGCAGTTCCCAACTTAGAAGGATGTAGGCTACCTGTCCTGCCACCACAGTGCAGGCCACAAACCTTCCTAATGTAAAACAACTGGTCTGAAGCCCAAGTGCTTAATCCAAAAGACTTAGAATGGTAGTTACACTTTAATCAAGTTACTACCAAGCAGTAATAAATACAACTGAATACTTTAAAGAATGCCTGGATTAGTGCTCAAGTTATACAAACAAAGCTAGATTCAGCAGGCCTGGATCTAGTCTATGCTACAGCAAACAAGGTGTACCAATTTCAGTAAGAAGCAGTTCAAATACGCAGGCACTATAAGCCTTTAACCAGAAATTCCCAGCTCAGAAGGGCAGAGTCCAGCCTCTCCTTCCATAAGAGTGCAGACCACAAACCCTCTTAATGTAAAATAACTGGACTGAAGCCCAAGTGCTTAAACCAGAATTAATACACTTTTAGAATAACAGACATTGAGCCCTCAATCAGCAGTTCCCAACTTAGAAGGATGTAAGCTACCTGTTCTGCCACTACAGTGCAGACCACAAACCTTCTTAATGTAAAACAACAGGTCTGAAGCCCAAGTGCTTAAACTAAAAGGCTTAGAATGAGTTACACCAAGCAGTAATAAATACAATTGAGTACTTTTAAGATGACACAAATGCAAAATAAAGTAGGAAGAAACACAAATACAGTAAAAGCAGATACAATTTTTTTTATTTTTTTATTTTTTTTGAGTGAGCAAATGAGATGGGCCCGGGAGGAGTAGCCAAGTGCAAATTTACAAGAGGAGCGGGCAGTTTCAAAGCCACCAAGATTAACACAAAGACAAAAACAAGGAGGGTGGGTGGGGACCTACTGAAAAAACAGTCACAACTTCCAGCTAGACATTGCTCAATGCAACACAAATTACTTTAAATTGTGTATT
Source organism: Protopterus annectens (assembly GCF_019279795.1). NCBI lineage: Eukaryota > Metazoa > Chordata > Ceratodontiformes > Protopteridae > Protopterus > Protopterus annectens. Next base: position 1,215,160,444 of record NC_056732.1, read on the forward strand.
ATTTGATAAAAGTGCAGATAAAAATTTACTTAACTCCACTTATGCATTCAGTTGATTGTATGTGGGTCTTAGTTGGCCAAAGCTCACAGTTTAAACAGAAAATAATTCACTGTACCACTTGTATAAGACAGAAACTGAATAACAATGAGGTAAACTACCCCCACTTATCACTGGCTATGCAGGTTTTTTAACAAGCCTTAACTGAAAATACCACTTGTATAAGACCTACTGAAAAAACAGTCACAAATTCCAGCTAGATATTGCTCAATGCAACACAAACAAATTACTTTAAATTGTGTATTATTTGATAAAAGTGCAGATAAAAATTTACTTAACTCCACTTATGCGTTCAGTTGATTGTATGCAGGTCTTAGTTGGCCAAAGCTCACAGTTTAAACAGAAAATAATTCACTGTACCACTTGTATAAGACAGAAACTGAATAACAATGAGGTAAACTACCCCCACTTATCACTGGCTATGCAGGTTTTTTTAACAAGCCTTAACTGAAAATACCACTTGTATAAGACCTACTGAAAAAAACAGTCACAACTTCCAGCTAGATATTGCTCAATTCAACACAAACAAATTATTTTAAATCATGTATTATTTGATAAAAGTGCAGGCAAAAATTTACTTTTGCCTGCACTTTTATCAAATAATACACAATAACTCCACTTATGCGTTCAGTTGATTGTATGCAGGTCTTAGTTGGCCAAAGCTCACAGTTAAAACAGTATGACCTGCTTTCAAGCACTCAGTCATTATTCTCTTACCGTGATCTACTTCTCTGCCCTACACACAAGTTTACAGAACAGGTATCTGCCCCATTATTAAAACTTTTGAAAAGCTCCTATACAAATACCTTGTTAAACACATTAATTGCTCTGGCTTGTTCTGTGACCTGCTGCATGGTTTTCATAAAGCATTCAGCACCACCTCAGCATCTCTCACTGCCAACACAGTCTACGTTAATATCAATAAAAGCCTCCTAACAACTGGTATTTTCATTGACATGACCAGAGCCTTTAAGGCAGTTAATCACAACTGAGGAGCCTAGCCCGAATTCCTAATTTTACCCAAGCATTTTCTGGTTAAGTAGTGTAAACAAAGTCACACAGCAAGCAGATGAGGGCTGAGGGAATCAAACCCTAGACGATAGGAACTGCAGCACATAGCCTTTATCATTTTTTCTAACTGCCAGACCAAGGACAGAGTTAACCACTTACTCTTCGTTTGGAATATTTGTTTTCTAGTACAGATGTGACAACAGTGTAAAACTTTGATACTTCAGAGGCTAGAGAGATTTCTTGGTATAGATACAGGGGTGTCCAACAGCTGGACCTAGGACCAAAATCCAGCCCACCAAAGCATTTTAATGGGCCCTCAGTATGTCATATAATGTACTGCTTTGAATGAAGAGATACACATTGGATATGGTAATGTAGACCCCCCACACACCTTGTGAATTATGTTAAGTAGCCCCTGAGGTGTTTTGTAAGTGGAACCTGAGTCAAAAAGGTTGGATACCTCTATAAGGTACAAGTTGATGCTATTTAGCTCAAAGGCAGATTATTTATCTTTGGATTCTGACAATCATTTGTTTAACTTTGGGGCTTTGTAAGTAGTTATTGTTTACATAGGGGAAATGATTGAGTTAAATAAAGTTATACTATTATTACTCATCCAATATGCAACCCATTACACATTCCTGTGTGATATGGACTATTTTATTTTTATAAAATTGCAATGCTATGTTTCTAAACACTCTTTGGTTTTCCCATGGAAATTACAACCATCCCATGCTTGCTGAGTAGATAATAAACAAGTGTACAACAGTGGTAGCAGGTAATAGTAACAGTTTACTTATTTCTTTATGTATTTTGTGGGCATTATAATACATATTATAATGTCATATTATTTAAACAGCTGTATATATGTATCGCTGACCATCAGCTACACAAAACAATATGTGTTCCTGCCTTTGTGTGATCTTGTTTCTTTACAGCTGATTTTGTTAGATATACTTTGTTTTTCTAGCTGTTTTCTAGCAATAGAATCTACACACTTTTCTGTACCTTGGCTAGAGTCAACACAGTCCATAAGTACATGAATAAAACTGCATGTGTTAGAAGAAGAGCTTGGCACAGTTTATCCTATGTTGCATAGTATCACCAAAGTTAAGACTTGCACTTCATCAGTTTTACTTAAATAGTGAACTGCAACTTCAATATGCAAAATTAACAAATAAATACAAAACTAAAAGAAAAAGAAAATGCTGTGACTGCACTTACAAAAAAAAAAAAATATATACTACAGCTGCCATTTTCTCCTTACCAGTAAATGAACCCACAGCATAAAAGACTAATTGTCACAGTTAGTTGCACGCAGTAGTCAGAGAAGGCTGTAAGGTCAACAGGGGCGAGGCTGAAGACCTGGAAGTTGATTGGAGAGAAAGCACAAGACTTCAAGGAAGTACACATGGCTCTAGAGCCTCAGGAGGAAGAAGGAGAAGAAATATGTATTTTGAAAAAGAATGGCAGTGCCTCAAAACAACATGTATGAGGACTAAAGAACAGATATGCAGCTGATCCAGGTATGGAAATAAAGTACACAAAGAAATCTGGTGGTGGAATACAGATGTCCAGGAAGTCATGAAAAGAAAGAAGGAGTGCAGTAAAATAAGGGAGATAAAAAAGACTGACCAGGCTAAATAGGAACCTATATCCTAGACTAAGTGTTCAGAGACTGCATCTCTAAATGCCCTATACTATTCCCAAACCCAGGTCTTCCCTCCCTTTTGTGTCTATGCCCACTCCTGCATGTTGCACAATCCTCCCCTCTCTTTACCGTTATCTTCCTTCTACTTGTCTGATGTCACCATCACCATTGTGTTCCCTCCATTGTGTTACATAACATCCTGTCAGGTATGTCTGCCTTCCTCTGTAACCTACTCTCCCTCTCTTTATCAGCTCTTACTTCCCTGACTTCCTTTTCTAACTTTACCTTCTCAACAAAAACAAATACATAAGTAAATAAAAGGGCACATGTCCCACTAAAAAATGCTCCCACCCATACCTTTCAACTTTGCAGATATTTCAGTAATGCACTCATGATTGGCTACAATTGTTCAGCCTAAAATATGAAGCTGTCTGACAAATCAGTGATAATTACTCACAGTAAATAATTACTGTATTATTGTAACATACTTCTTGAACTAAGTAGTTGTGAGGTTGGGAGGGTGGCCTAATGGTTAAGGTGTTTGCCTTACAAACACAAGGTACAGGGTTTGAGTCTCACAAGGGATAATTGACTAGGCTTAAAATAGCTCACAAGGGCAGTTAGCCTAGTACTCATCTATGAACCTATGAACCTATACTCCTATCTCAGCTCCATTCTGGTCATTCCTTATTTGCTCACTGTGCATTCTACCTTCTGCTTGTTTCCTCTTTTTATCTCTGTACTGTACTCTCATTTCAAACATATAATATGGTCACAAAATTGAGGAACAACACTCACATGCCCACAGTGGATTTATAAATCAAAATATTCTTCCTGTGGTCATATGAAGATGGCTATATATCACCCAAAGAAATGATACTTCCCATACTGTGGCAAAAATTAAGAGAAATCAGTGACATGTCTAAAATATTGAGATCAGTCATGAGAATGAGCTGAGTGTATGTGTGTGTGTCACCAAGAAATAACAAAATATGCTAGTTAATGCTTTTCCTGTAATAACTTTTACTACTCAATATATTCATGGGTGATGAGTCCATTCTCAGTGCACTGGGTACAGGGCGCTAATCAGCTAAGGGTGGTATGTTATTTTACAATATTACTTTATCAGTGTAGAATGGAATTCCATTCTCATGCAATGTTTTTCTCCGTATGCCTTTCCAATGACTGCTCCTGTGGCATACTAGACCATTATGAGTGACAATGTCAAGGGTTCAAATGCATTCAGTTGTATTCCTATTTTATTGCTATGATGTGTTCCATTCTTTTAGGGGGATTGGCACTTTCTAAACTAATGTAAGTGTGATTCATTACTGAGCTCAGAAGTTGTGAGCTATGCTGCTAACCTGCATGCAGCTCATTCCATACCTGTTCACCTTATATTCTTCTCTCTGTGTGCTTCCTCTTTCACCTCCATCTTATACTCCCATTTCCAACCTTTAATATACTCAAAAAATAGATAAATATAACACACACTCGTGCTCATGCAGGGGTTAAAAAAGAACTCATCTTCCTGCAGTTGTACACTGGTCGAGAGTATGGATGCCAGTATATAACTGCAGAGAAAGGGCAGTACTTTCCTTATGGCACAAATTAAAAAGCTCCTTGGAATATGATATGATCTTGCCATTGGTTGCAGAAAATAGTTAAGCACAGATGCAAGCCAGCAGGCAAATGTTCAATACAGTTAAGCAAATGTATTTATTCTAGTTGTTTAAATGGATCAGTTTACTCGTGAAATGATTTTTGCCGTGTCAATGTACATCATGGATGTGGGTTGTATTGAGTTTTACAATGATCTGCTTTTTAAATGTAATATATATGATGACCACCAAAACAAACACAAGTAAAACTGGAAAAACAACAGGCAAATCCACAACTTGAGAAACACATTTAATTCTCTGACGTCTCGGCCGTAGCCTTCAAGGAGTAAAGAAGCCATTTACATTTTGAAATTTAATACTATGCATCCAAATGGTCTTAATGAAGAATTAAATTGGAAAGTACTCATTTGATGTAATGATTGTTTTATATTTAATTGATTTATTGTATAATTGTTTTATTAATTGATGTGTATCATATATAATGTGATTGTGTTTATGAGTTTTTTACTCCTTAAAGGCTACGGCCGAGACGTCAAAGAATTAAATTTGTTTCTCAAGTTGTGGATTTGCCTGTTGTTTTTCCAGTTTTACTCGTGTTTGTTTTGGTGGTCATCATTTTTCATGTTGAGTGATCCACAAATGCATTTGCCTCGTATTTTTCGAGAGACCGTGGATGGTACTCAAATGTATCTAGATGAGGGGGCGTGGCCAAGGATGAACACAGGATAGCAGCAGATTTCTTCAGCTCCACCAATTTCATTACACTGACAGGAATAAATTACTTAAAAAATTAATTTTTGAAGTAATTTTCTTTTTAAATACGTTTGTTTTATATAGTTCTTGAACTATATCTAAAAAAGAAAGGAAATATTAACAATATTCCTGTCAGAAATCACTGTGGAAATTTTCCTGTCAGTTTATCAGTCTGAAATGAGTTCCAGTAAGACAAATTCTCAAGACTCCAGCATCAAGAAAAAACTTCAGTCTCTGATAATTATAATCCAGCAACTTACTGATAAAATGGATAAAATGGATACTAAAATAGACACCTTCATAGAAAAACTACAAAACAAATAGACCTGTTACATACAGACCTGCAACAACAGAAGAACCAGATGACAGGCATAGAAGAAGCTGTGAATGACATGGAAAATAGAATCCAAGAAGAGGAAATCAACATTGAGTTTCTGCTGAAACAAAATACACATTTATAAACAAAGCTGGATGACCTGGAAAATAGATCTAGGCGCAATAACATTAGGATTTTTGGACTGCCAGAAAATATTGAAGGTAACAATATTACTTCTTTTTTAACAACTTGGCTCCCTAAAACTTTAGACTTACCAGAAGCATTCTCTTTTGGTATCGAAGAGCACATAGATCTATAGCTAATACTAACTCTAACAAAAAATATCCTAGATCAGTTATAGTTAGATTTCTATCATCTTTTGATAAAGAGATGGTTCTTAAATCTGCTTGGGCTAAAGTTCCTGTTAAGATTAATGAGACAACTGTGCGTTTTGACAATGACTATTCTTCCATGGTAATAGCTAAAAGAAAAGTTTTTCTGCCACTAATAAGGGAGCTTAAAAAGCACAGTTTAAAACATACCTTCTGTTTCCTGCTAAGCTTAAAATCTTCCTTCCTGATGGTCCTAAGGTTTTCGATGATTTAGACTCTGCTTTACTGTTTGTCAAAGAAAAAAGGATTTTGGATAAAATAGAAGAAATGGAATGGGCTAGTTCTTCATTAAAGAGATTGGCAACTGAAGCTTCGTGGAAGACTTCAGAGAAGAAGAAGAGACTAAAAACAAATGATTTGTTATATGTTTTTTTCTCTCTCATCATTTTAGTTCATTATTAATCTTTTGAATATAGGTGCTGCAATTCCAGAAAGCCACAAATATTTTGGAAAAGATTTAATCAAAGTTATTCTCTATGTGCAAAGAAATGTTTTGTTTCATAACCAGTCAAAATACCTGAAGATTTAATGGCAAGCTGTGATTCAATTTGTTTCTCTTTCTGAAAAGAAGTAAGGTTAGTAATTTGATACATTTTTATCTTTACCTTTTTTCCTTCTCCTTTTATTATTTTCTTTGTTTAAACAATGACATTCTATTTAGATTATGTAGTGGGTAAAGGGTGGGGCAGCGCTGCCAGAGAACAGTAATGACAATATCATTAATAGAATAATAACATATTTATTCCTCGTAAAAGTTTTATAAGTTCTTCAAATGCTATTTCTAATTATACTTTCTTGATTATACTGCTTATGCCTGTTTGTAAATAATCTGTTATGCTTTAACTAATAATAATCAGAACTAAATAAGAGTAAATAATATGTTTTATTTTTAACTCTATTAATATAAACAGTAAGTAACATTCCATTGTATATACTTCTTACAGCTTTCTCTTACATTTTTTTATTTCTGCCTCACTCCTTTTATTTTCTACTCTCTTTTTCTTTTCTTTATTAATATATAGAAATGCTTTTGATTGTGTGGGCACAGTGAATAATAGGATTTGTATGAAAATTGAGTTGGGAGAAGAATGTTGAGTTTTATTGCTTGTTGGTAATTTTGGGCTTAATTTCACTTACATAGAGGCTGTAATGATCTGTGGAATACTTTGTGAAGGTGTTGTCATGTTTAGATGCATTTACACTGCTAAATGAATGTTTGTCACTAGTTTTTAATAAGTTTCCCGCCAAAATGTTAAGAGAGACAATCTGAGATGTGGGCTGTCTCATGCACAGTGTTCATGAGTTACTTCATAAGCTTCAGCTCACAGAATTCTCTCAGAGAAACTGAAAGCAGTTAGTATAACCTTTGACATAGTTATCACACTGACACACCACAGATTCAGGAAAATACTCTATTCATAAAATATGTCAGTTATAATGTTTTGTTTCATAACCAGTCAAAATATCTGAAGATTTAATGGCAAGCTGTGATTCAATTTGTTTCTCTTTCTGAAAAGAAGTAAGAGGCTGTAATGGTCTGTGGAATACATTGTGAAGGTTTTGTCATGTTTACATGCATTTACACTACTAAATGAATATTTGTCACTAGTTTTAATAAGTTTCCCAAAATGTTAAGAGAGACAATCTGAGATGTGGGCTGTCTCATGCACAGTGTCCATGAACTACTTCAAAAGCTTCAACTCACAGAATTCCCACAGAGAAACTGAAAGCAGTTAGTATAACCTTTGACATAGTTATCACACTGACACACCACAGATTCAGGAAAAATACTCTATTCATAAAATATGCCAGTTATAATGAGTCTAAATGATGTAGTTTCTTGTAGTAAGTAAATGTCTTATTTTAGAAGGCATAGAAAATGAAACATTTATTTAAATGTTTTTGAAAATCTACTTAACAGCAGCATAATAATCTGTGCTAAAAAATCGTGTTCCAAACATATACTTTACTATAACTCATTTAATTCATCTGATTGACACGCATAAATAATCTTATAACTCTATTCTGGAAGAAATGTCATGTGATATATTTTAAAGCAGTAGGTTAGCATGATTGTAAAATCTGGTTACTAAAATGTGTTTGCTGTGCATTATTTTGTATAAAGCAGACAGATTTATTCTAGGGACAGCAAGTAGGATAGTGCTCAACAAAGACAAAACTCAGTGAGATCAGATATATATATATATATATATATGTGTGTGTGTGTGTGTGTGTGTGTGTGTGTGTGTGTGTGTGTGTGTGTGTGTGTGTATGTATGTGTATGTGTGTGTGTGAGTGTGATGGCTTATTTTATATAATAATGCAAGTGTTTCTGAGAATCTGCATAACTATCCAATATGATTTATAATAATTTCTATGAATACAATATTTTACTCTGTTGACAAAATGAATGTTTGCCACAAGTTTTAATAAGTTTCCGCCAAAATGTTAAGGGAGACAATCTGGGATGTGGGCTGTCTCATGCACAGTGTCCATGAACTACTTCAAAAGCTTCAACTCACAGAATTCTCACAGAGAAACTGAAAGCAGTTAGTATAACCTCTGACCTAGTTATCATACTGACACACCACAGATTCAGGAAAATACTCTATTCATAAAATGTCAGTTATAATGAGTTTAAATGATGTAGTTTCTTGTAGTAAGTAAATGTCTTATTTTAGAAGGCATAGAAAATGAAACATTTATTTAAATGTTTTTGAAAATCTACTTAACAGCAGCATAATAATCTGTGTTAAAAACTTCTGTTCCAAACATATACTTTATTATAATTCATTTAATTCATCTGATTGACAAGCATAAACAATTTTATAATTCTATTCTGGAAGAAATGTCATGTGATATATTTTAAAGCAGTAGGTTAGCATGGTTGTAAAATCTGGTTACTAAAATGTGTTTGCTGTGCATTATTTTCTATAAAGCAGACAGATTTATTCTAGGGACAGCAAGTAGGATAGTGCTCAACAAGGACATAACTCAGTGAGATCAGATATATATATATATATATATATATATATATATATATATATATATATATATATATATGTGTGTGTGTGTGTGTGTGTGTGTGTATGTGTGTGTGTATGTATGTGTGTGTGTTTTTGTGTGCATGTGTGTGATGGCTTTTTTTTTTATAATGCAAGTGTTTCTGAGAATTTGCATAAGTATGCAATATGATTTATAATAATTTTTATGAATACAATATTTTACTCTATTGACAATAATGAGTTTAAGTAAATGCTCATATACAAACAATTCAAGATTTTTGAAGCTGTTAATAGTATTCACATGACAGAAAATAGATGCATCTTAATATATGTAATGTCTGAATCATATTAGCCAAAGTTTTTGATTTAAATGAATGTTAGAACCTAATTTTCTCTCCTCTTGATTTCTAACATCAAGATTATTTGAATGCTATTTGAATACAAGTGTTATATATTACATAGATCTATATAGTAGTATGAACAGTTTTAAAAAAAAAAAAAAGTTTATTTTAGTTTATATGATGCTGTTTTACCAAATGTGTAGTTTTGTCTTGATAGATAATTGAATTGAAAACTGTTAACCTCAGTTAAATATAACTAGTATTAAATTGATAAGGTGGTAGCTGAGGTACTGCTGCTTAGGGTAGGGGTTAACTTGAGTAGTAAATACTACTCTAAGTTGGAGTTTTCAACTCCAGGCTGGATGCAAGGTTTAATCCTTACATTATTTTCACTTGTTCATTGTTATATGTATATAGTTTTGACATCCACAATATATTTTGTATACTCATTGTCACTACAAACAAAATTGAATCCTATACAAAATCCCATAAGAGATTTAATAAATACAGCTATATTTAAAGGTACACCTAAAAGAGGAGATGTAACATTATTTATTTTGTTATTTGTTATTTCGATCATAAGATTCTTGAGTTTTAAAAATGACATCTTTAAAAGGAATTTCTTTAAACATTAATGGATTGAATAATCCGTGTAAAAGGGCAAGCCTAATAAGATACTTTAATTTACACAAGGCCAATCTAGTCTTCCTGCAAGAAACCCATCTCTTGAAAAAAGATATTGATAAACTAGCCACTAATAAGTATACAGTATTGGTTAGTTCAGAGCACACTCAGAAAAAAGAGGAGTGGCTATTTTATGGAATAAAAGTATGCCCATTCCTAAAACCATTAAGTCTTTTCAGGATGACAAAGGAATGTTTTGTATGGTTACAATACAAATTAATGGGAAGACTTACACTTTAATTAATGTATATTGGATACCTGGAATTGGTATTAATACAGTGAAACATCATATTGATAAGATCATATCATTCTCTATAGGGATATTATTTTAGCTGGTGATTTTAATTGTATTCTACATGATAGTGATACTACCACTATAAGGAAAAGAAGAATTACATCTAATGCAAAACATTTAAATGATTTTGCTAATTCTTATCATTTGAATGATATTAATAATCAGATAGATTCAAAATCATTACCATACACCTTTTTTCTAACAGATACAAAACTTATTCAAAAATAGATAGGGTCTTTATTTCTAACCAGATGGTAACAGATTTAATTAATTCCAAAATCATTTCATGTCCTATATCTGATCATAACTCAATTGTTTTGAATTCATGATAAAAATACTCATAATGTTCAGATCAAAAGGATACCAGCATACTTAACTCAGCTAAAAGACTATAAAGAATATATACTTTCAGAAGTACAACATTTTCTAGACATAAATAATACTCCTGAAGTCTCCATTGTCTATGTTTGGGATGCCTTAAAATCATATCTATATGGACAAAGTATCAGATGGTATAATAATAAAAGGAAATCTTGAGATAAGGAATTGTTAGATATTCAAAGTAAATTAGACTCTTATAAACATAATAATAAAGAAAATATTATGGACAAGAAAGTTATTGAAGAAATAAACAAACTAAATGAGAAATACAAAGAAATTTTAACTCATAAAGTTAAAATAACTTTAGAGAAATACAAGTTTTTGTCTTATTCAATAAGCCCCAAATACTTACATAGACTTAAAAATAAAACAAAAAGATTGAATAAACAAAACCATATCAAAGAAATCTTTTCTCTAAGGAAAAAGAAGAATGTTTCTAGTATACCAGAAATACTGGATGAATTTAGAAATCACTTTCACAAGATTAACCATAACAACATTAACATGGTACCTAAAGATAAAATAAAGGAGTTTATAACCACAATCATGAATAAAAAGCTTAATAAACAACAGATTAAACTATTGGACAAGAGTATTTCATATACAGAAGTTATTACACAAATAAATAAGCTTAAATCAAACAAAGCACCGGGTAATGATGGTATTATACCAGAGATATATAAAATCCTTTCTAAAACTACATATTCATTAATACATGAGGTTTTTATTTTGGCCCAAACTGAGTTAATAACCCCCCCATCTTGGCAATATGCATTTATTTCACCAATTTTAAAACCTAATAAAGATCCAACTAGATGTTCTTCATATCGACCCATCTCATTACTTAATGTTGATTATAAAATGTTTATGAGTATTTTGCTGATAGATTGAAGACAATCATCCCGGCATTATAGATATAGATCAGACGGGCTTCATTGTAAATAGAAATACTTTTGATAATATAAGAAGAACTTTAACATTAATTGATTTTGCAAATAGGAAAAGAAAGAGTTAACACTTATTAGTCTTGATATAGGTTCAGCATTTGATTCAGTAAGTTGGGACTATCTGTTTACCTTACTGAAATGCACAAACTTCTCTGATGCATTTGTAAATTTAATTGAGCATTTATACAAAGGAACGCTGGCTTATATTAAGGTAGGAACATATGTTTCACAAAAATACCCATTCTTAAAGGTACAAAGCAAGGATGTCCACTTTCTCCACTATTATTCACTTTAGTAATGGAGCCTTGGGCTAATTTGATTAGAAACAGTACTGACATAGAGGGTTTTGAAATAGATGAAAATACAACATCAAAATTCAAACTTTTTGCAGATGATGTTCTAATTACATCAGCAGGATCTAATTCTTCTATGCAGTCTTTATTTGATAAAATGATGAATTTTAAAAGTATTTCTGGTTTAATATTCAATGAAGAAAAAATAAAATACTACCTATATATACACGAAAAAATATTCTCATTAGTGATTTTACTAAATATGTACCCAATTCAGGTCAGATAACTTATTTAGGTATAATACTATCTAAAGATATTAAATCTATTATATATAATAACTATAATACCTGTTTTCTTAATATACAAAATCTTTTTAATACCTGGAATAATATGTTTTTACTATGGAGGAGAGACTTACAATTATTAAAATGATAATATTCCCCAAAATTTTATACTTAATACAATCAATAATACTTTCACCTACAAAAATAATTATCAAGAAACTGAATACACTAATGTTAAATTTCTTATGGGCACCTAATAGACCTAGGATTGCATTAAAGAAACATACTAATAGCTGGTCTCAAGGGGTATTTCTTTTCCAGACTTTAATTTATATATTATCTCTTCTATTATAAAAGTTATTTCGTTATTAATAGATCAGTCATATATCAAAATGGAAAGATTATTGGGAGCTAATTAGTATGCACTTCATGAAAATCTCCTTAACACATAAAAATATGATTGTAAATAACTCCATGTTGTGGTTGCTAAAGGAATTTTGTACTTCACCTATTACACCTAAACATATGGTTTGTTACCCATTAAATATTATTATTAGTTATCGTAACTTTATATTCATGCATTCTAAGTATAGGGAATGGAATTTTATTGTATTCCCTATAATGTATACTCAGGGTATGCTTATGTCATCTACTTCTGAAGGAGCTCATTTAGCTATAGATAATGATCTAAAGTACTGGTATCAGCTGATATCTGATAATAAAGTTAAAAATCTAGATTTCTTAAAACAAGAATTTGATCTAAGAGAAACTTGCTGGTTAGAGGTTCAGATCTTTAGACAACATCTCATTGATAGAATAGATCTAATGTCTATAACAGTTAAATAATCTATTCCAAAACTGATTGATTACTTGATATTAAATTTACAGCATAAAGTTTCTGATAAAGGTAAACTTTCATATATACATAAAATTATCAGACAAGAAACTTTTACAGTGTAGATTCATACTGGAATTATTTCACCTCTATTAATGGGGACCCACCAACTCAACAAGATAAACAATATATATTGGAATCTGCTTATAGAACTACATCTTCCATTGTCTGGAGACTTTATACATGGAAATTTTTACATAGATCTTTTATATACCTTTGATGATGAATAAAATAAATAATAAAGATAATCTATGTAAGAGATGTAATGTAGAAATTAATGCTGACTGGGCTCATATGTTTTATGACTGTATGAAGTTGAAAGAATACTGGAAGTCAATTAATGAATTTTGCAGGCTCTTTTTACAGATAATTTCATTATTTCTAAGTCTCTTATATTATTCAACACACCTGTACCTCAATGTGTTAAAAGATTAAGCTTCCCTTGTTATGGTCTATCCTAGCAGTGGCCAGGAAAATAATAACTAGAAATTGGATTTCAGATACACCTCCTTCGTTCAATGAATTTAAAAATGTTATGAATATAATGTGCCATATGGAAATAAGCACAATTAGAATGATAACAACTAGAAAAACATCATATTATATTGTATGGGATAATTTACAAAATTTGTTAAAAAAATTCTAATTTCAATAGCACGGTATTTTAGTTTAATTAATTGATCTGATTGTAGTGGATGTCTTTGTAAATACTTTAGTTGTTTTGTTGAATATTATAATAATACCTATTTTTAATTACTTGTATAAAATTGTTATGATATTTCTCTTATATGTTAAAACAATAAACCTGTTTTGAAAAAAAAAAATGTATCTAGATAATTTTCTGGTAATTCGTCAGATCGTGGGGAACGTAATTCTTCACAAAGAAATATGGTTGGACATACATCTAATGTGTGGGATAGATGGGAAGATGACAGACTCAAACGTTTTCCTAATCCCTTTAACAACGTGGGACGCAAGTTACCGGCATCTATTAGTATTGAAAGTAAGTCTCTGTTTGATGAATTGGAGAAAAATATGTGGAAAGAGACTGCTACATTTTTTAACATTTGTGGTTTACAAAAATATGTTGAGTTGGACATAACACCAAGGGGGCTTAGAGTTTACAAAGACCCAACTACCCCTTTTGATTTGCAGAAAGATACCAACGTGGCTTTTCATAAGCGTTGGGTTGCAGCGGTTCACAAATGTGTTTCCGAATGGGTACACATATTGATTGAGCGGGATAAAATTAAACAAAAAGAATTAAGCCTGGAGATAAAAACACTATGTGAAAATCTTACAGTATGTACTTCTGCTTCTATTATGGATGACTTTCTTAGTAATATGAATGCAAAACTTAAAGATCATGAGACTTTGTTAGTGTAAAGAAAGAAGGTGAAATTACTAAGAGATATACGGACTATGAGAATAATAAGGCTTTCTTGTCGAGAGCCAATCGCAGGAAGCCACATAAGTGAGTGCAGTTTCATAAAGATTACAAAAGTGAGAATTCCTATAATTCCTCGCATTCAGCATCTGAGGGCGGTTATACGTCCTATGAAGAAGATGGATAATTCCCATACAGAATTTTCTGTATTACCAGCGCCGCAACAAGCCGATAGATTTCATCAAACTTTTCGTGGAAAGACCAATAGCTCAAGTGGAGGTCTACAGGGGAGGAAACGCCAACGTGAAATGCATGGCCTTCCACAAAGAGAACAATTTTCACAGGGGGGACATAAAAGAGGTAAATGGTGATAATTTTCCTTTTTTACCTCCTATACAGGACTATGTTGTTAATTTATCGGGACATTCTTTTACAGATACAGAATTTGCTGTTCTCAATCAGGGACTGAAATTTATTCCAACTGTGATTCCACGTGTATATGACATGAAAAGTGATGTACATAGATTTGGCAGAAAACTTCATTTAAAATGTTTTTTTTGTAGTTTAAAGGAACGTTCAAGTCCAGTGTCTTCTGTGGATAGTTTAGATACATCTGTGGATAGTTTTTATTCGTGCACATCGGATAATGTATATGACGCATATTATAAATTCGATACTCAATGTGTTAAATCGGTTAGCCACCCCCTGTTTTAAATAATGAGGTTGTACATTTGGTCAATTTGCTAAATTTTTCTATTGAATCTGCTTTTAAGGAATATATGAAATATAGAGCTAATATACAATACAATCTGTGTTCTAAAGAATGGAAAGCTTTGTTATTGTTGAGTAAAATGGATGAAATTATTTTTAAACCATCTGACAAGGGTAATAAACTTATTATCATGCATTATTCTCAATATCTTAAAATGTAATAACCATTTAGATAATCATGATATTTATGAAAAGTTAGAACAAAACTTGTATAGTATTGCCCTAAGGGAATATAATGAGTTACTGAAGAAGGGTGAGAGGTTAGGATACTTTTCACAGTCAGATTTAAGGAATAAATTTAGTATAGAAGGAAGCAAAATGGCTACCTTCTATTGTCTCTCTAAAATACATAAAAATTTGAGAACACCACCAGGGATACCTATTGTCTCTGGTTGAAATTACTTTTTACATAATTTAGATATTTTCCTACATAATTTTTTATTAACTAAAGTAAAGAACTTACCATCATATATTACTGATGGTTTTGATTTTTTAGAAAAAATTAAAGATGTTAAGTGGAATGAACGTATGTACTGGGTTACAGTTGATGTTAAAAGCCTCTATACTATAATAATTTGGTATTGAGGCTTTGAGATTCTTTTTAGGAGAACACCCTGCCTCTGAGTACATTTTAGAGCTCATTTATTTTTCTTTGACTCATAATTTTTTTGAGTTTAATGATTGTTTGTATCGACAAAAACAGGGCATAGCCATAGGGGCAGCTTTTGCCCCCATGCATGCAAATCTTGCCATGGGCCTTTTTGCATCAGAAGTTTTGTATAGAAGTCATTTTTTTAACAAACATGTCATCAAGTATTATAGGTTTGTGGATGACTTGCTTTTTTTGATGGAAGATGGTGAAGTTTTGATAGATAATTTTATTTCAGATTTACATAAAATCAGATTTTCTTTAGAGTTTGATGGGCTCAAAAAAGGTACATCTATTCCTTTTCTTGACATTATTTTGAATATTGTCGATGGAAGAAATTTAATTACATCTGTTAATAGAAAATTTGATGGGGGTGTACAATACGTTCATGGCACTAGTTGCCATCACCCCCATATTTTGGAAGCTTTGCCATATGGGGAAATTGTTAGAATTTCTAGATTATTTAATAATGAAGATGTGTTCAACAAGGAATTTAACTTATTGATGAACATGTTTTGTCAGAGTGGTTACAATGAAAAAGTAATTCAAAATAGCTATATGAAGTTTTCTGGACATAGATGTAAAAAAGTTGTTAATAAGTTGTATATTAGGCATCCAGTTGAATATAATGATAACATTAATGAACAAAAGGATGATTTATATTTTGTTACAACTTATGGTTGTTTTAATGTTGAATTGGTTAAGTTAGTTAACCATTATTGGAATTTTTTTAATTCTTTGAATAATGTGTCATCCTGATTAAATGCCAAATTAAAATTTTCTTATAAAAGAGGTAGGAATATAAAGGACTTTTTAGTAAAAAGTAGATTTGTTATGCCTATTGCTCATGTATATCGTAGTTTACTAATATGTGGTACGCATAAGTGAGGTAAACGTAAGGCTTGTAGTTTTATAGTTACCAGCTTTCCTTACATTAATAATGTTAGTTTTAATGTATGTAATAATTTTAGTTGTAATTCTGAGGGGGTGATATACGCCCTTAAATGTCCATGTAATAAATTTTACATTGGGGAAACTAAAAGGGCTTTTAAGCTTGGGCTTATGGAACATGCGAGGGACATTATTAATAACAAGGAAGAAAGCTCTGTAACTGTACATTTTAGGAATTTTCATAATAGTAGAAATGAGGGTTTGCAAGGTACAGTTTTAGAAAAAATAAATTGTTCCTGGCATGATAGTTTGAATATTAAACAAGTTTTATTACGTAAAGAAGCCATTTACATTTTGAAATTTAATACTATGCATCCAAATGGTCTTAATGAAGAATTAAATTGGAGAGTACTCATTTGATGTAATGATTGTTTTATATTTAATTGATTTATTGTATAATTGTTTTATTAATTGATACGTATCATATATAATGTGCTTGTGTTTATGAGTTTTTTACTCCTTGAAGGCTACGGCCGAGACGTCAAATGTAATATATATCCCTGATATGTACTTTTTTAATGTCAATTTATGGCTGCCCTTGCTAATGAACTGCTGCAGACAATATGAAAGGCTTTAATTTTAATCCTGTGAAGCTACTATATATATATATATATATATATATATATATATATATATATATATATATATATATATATATATATATATATACATAAATATATATATTATATATATATATATATATATATATATATATATATATATATATCTATATATATATATATATATATATATATATATATATATATATATATATATATATATATATATATATATATATATATATATATATATATATATATATATATATATATATATATATATACATGTTTGCTATCACTCTACCAGTAGCTACATTTCCTTGATATGTGTATTTTATGCCCCTTTTAGTCTGATTGGTTTTTTGGCTCCCCTTTTTTGTATAATGTCAGGATAAAAGGTGTGGGTTCAAATCCACTGACGCTTGTCTTTCTTCTTCACACGTCTCCATCCTGCTCAGTCATTATTTCTTCAGTATGTTTTACCATTTACCATCTGCCTGCTGCCCATTTTGTTTTCTGTCCTATACCCTTTCAAATCTTTAGTCTTGTCAAAAAAAAATATTAGCACACCACACACATGCCCAAAAAGGAATTATAAAGGAACAAAATCATCTTTCTGTCATTGTGCATTCCATGGCAGGTGAAAGAGAACAGATAACAATGTCCATACATAGATAAAGAAAAATGGTATTTCTTTTCTAATGGCAAAATGAAGAAAGATCCACAGCATGCAGTAATCGCTTACCATGCAGATATGAATTAAGGTAAACATAATATGTGTATGCAACAGCTTCTCTGGCTCAGGGTACACATGCAATGCTGTGTGCATTGTCAACACGCAGGGGGAAGGGTTTTAATCCCATGATTGTATGTTGTTTTACAATGTTCCATTTTCAGGCTTCAACACTGTTCTAACATACCCTTGAAATTTGTGTTTTCTGACCACTTCCCTATAACTTCTTCTTTGTCTTCAGTTGCTAATGCACTGCTCTAGGGAATATCATTTAGAAAGACAGTAATACCATTCTATTGAGATCTACTTTGTATCAGTCTGCAAAACGTTTGTATTATTTACTTTTCACTTTTACTTTACCATCACTTGTGCATATTCCAAGACTGTGAACACGTGTCTCCATACAGATATAAAATAAGATAAATCTAATCTGTATATTCTGCATCATGCACTGATAACTTGCCATTGCTAGCACATATAAGCAGATCATCAAAGCATGTCACCATGCAAATGTAATATAGCATAAATTGAATGTGCTTAGTTTAACTACTTCCATGGCTCAGTGCAGTCATGCAGGAATGTGCTCACTGGTGGGGTGGTTTTAATAATCTAGTGATTGTAAGTTGTTTTACAATGTTCAGTTTTCATTTATCAATACTGCTCTTATATTCACCTGAAATGTGTTTTTAGCAATTGTGTTGTCTGTGCTTCCATGTCACACTATGCTAATGCACTTGTTTAGAGACTGTGATTGATAAGAGGGGTTCAGATTTATTCAGGTGTATTTATCTTTTCTTGCTATCATGGGTTCCTTTCCCCTGAAATGCATTTATAGCAGTCTTGCCTATGTATATCTCTGTAGCATGCCTTGCTAAAGTTTGGGTCTAGAGAATAGCAAAAGCAGGGGTTCAAATACATTCAGGTATATTTCTCTTTTGTTGCTATCGTGCATTACATTCCTCTGAAATGTGTTATACTGACACCTTCTCTATGAAAGATTTGTATGGTGTGGCTGGTTAATGATCCTGTTTAGACAATATGAACACCAAAGCCATAGGTTCAGATTCATTCAGGTCTAGTTCTCTTTCCTTCCTATCATGGAATTCCATACCAACTTATTTTATATCACAAATCATTTGATGGTGTGACTATCTAAGGCTTTGCTTCATAGAATATGAGTGACAAAGGCGTGGGTGGAAACACATTCAGGTGTAGTTATCTATTTTTGCTGTGACGTGTTTCAGTTCCCTGAAGTAAAACATTTTTAGCATCAGGATATAAATTATGTTGGGGAGTTTGGCACTTTCTAACAAATCATCTACCATTGTTAAGTTAATATGTTGAGAGATATGCTCCTACCTCACATACATCTTACTCATGCCTCATTTCCCCACCTTATGTTCTACCCTCTGCTTGCATCACATTTTCATCCTATGATATGATCGAAAACTAGATAGACACAGTAAATATGTATCAATAAAGGGCTCATAAAATAAGCCTTCTGCTGTCGTATTTTGCATAACAGTTTGTACAAATCAATGCATTGGCCACTCATAAACATAGAGAAATGACACTTGGCATCCTATGGCAAAAATAAAGAAAAACCCTTGGCATGCACTAGTTGACCACACAAATAAGCTAAGCATCACTGCAAATACCAGTCTATAATAAAGTACAGTTAATTTGTTTTGTCTAGCACCATCAATTGATCTGTGTACGGTTATTTTTACTGTGTCAAAGCATTGGTGTGAGTGTGTGTGTGTGTGGGGGGCTAAATCCTATGGATGTTGTACGTTGTTTTAAAATGCTCAGTTTATAGCCTGCACACATGCTACACTTCTCTCATATGTGTGTGTTATGAATGCTTTCACTCTGACATCAGTGGATCCCCGTATTAATACAATAATATGCATTTTGTGGTGCTACTGGCCCAAAGACAGACACGTAACTCATTTTTCTCCTGTGTCTCATGCAATATTTTAGTGTTCTCTTATGTCTTTCCTGCTCTCTAAAGTGTTATTTACATGACAGAATCAACTTCTCTAAAGGCAGCCAACCAAAATGAGCTACGAGATCAGCTTTTAATGGCTGTGATGGAAGAACAGGTGGTAATTTTGTTTCAGTATCTTCTCCTCATTGTAGTGGACCTGGTGATGTACCAATTCAGGCAACAGTCATGTGTCAGACAGGTAGAGAAAGAGGTGAGTGAGCTTTATTTAAATGTAAAATCCCTCTAAGAGGCCAAGAATGCCACCTTTAAGCAATGCAATATGATTGTAGGTCTCTCAACTGAAATAGAATAAAAGCTCAGGAGTTTTATGTTTTTCCAGCTGAATTTTACAAGTGGAGTGGGGAAGAAGTTGAGAGAATACTTGTTAAGGTATGTAACCCTGTGAAAGCCATCTAAATACAGGCTCAGACAACTACCGAGAAATTACTAAGGTACTCCCAAAGTTCAAGGAAGGTATCCCACACTGGAGGGATTTTAGACCCATCTCCATCATTGGTGTAGATCTGAAAATATTTGCTAGGGTATTGGCTCCCATGTTGGAGGCTATACTCCCACGGCTAGTTTTGAAGGGACACAGGGGGCTCATTAAAGGAAGAGAGGTGGTAGGCAATTTGTGGGTTCGCTCCACCTTCCTATGCCTGTTTGGGAGGTCAAAGTGAAAGTCTTGTATTGTACTTTTTGATATGAAAAGCTTTTGATACCAGATGTGTTGGGGAAAGTATTGGAAGTGTTTCAGGATTTTGAATAGTGTTGGGTCTTAAATGTAACTACTCAAAATCAGTTATAGTTATGAGTAGAGATTTGGATTATGACATGGACAACCATTCCATTCTTGTAGCTCAAGAAGCTAAATATCTGGGACTACACCATAGGACTTAACTTCTGCCATACTTTGCTGAATTAGGGACCATAATCCAGCAGTTCTAACTAAGATGGCGCACTTTTGCTCTATTTCTAGTATGATAAGAGACATACAAATTATGATGCTATTTCAGATTTTATATGTTTAGAAATATTCCATTCACTCTGATGCATTTGTCCCTGATGGCTATTTAGAATGACATTGGCAATATCGTTCTTAAGGAAAATTCTAGAAGAATCTCCACATCTATAGCTTATGCTACCATGTATTATATGGGGTTTGCACTGTCCTATCTGTATACCTTACCTTTTCAACTTACACACCAGGTAGAGGATGTGGGTAAAGAGAGAGAGAGATACCGAGGAAGGCCTTCTAGGATATAAAAGAAATGATACCTCAGGGGCCTGGTAAAGTCAAATTTATAAAGAGAACTCAAGGGTATGAGGCCTAGTGTGACAGAAGGTCCTTCAGATATAACTTTGATCTACCAGGAGGTGAATAGAACAGTTAACAAGCAGTCCAAAAATATAAGGTTGAACAAGGGCATTATTAGTTGGCCACAGATAATTATTTCAACAAATATTCCTTTGATAAAAACCTGGAAACCTTGCAGAGTGAGCTTAATTTATTCAACTGGGAATGGTTTTCATATTGGCAAATCAGACATGTTTGGGTCAAATACATCCCTCTATCAGGGAAGAATAGAAGACTCTTCCCTGGGATAAGTTAAAAAGTGTGAGAGTGAGTAGAGCTGGGCGAATTTACATAGACTTTTGGGAGCTTAGAGCTGCTGCCGTAAAGTACCAAGTGATAGGAAAATGAAAGCTTCTGTAAAGGATAAGACTTTCTAAGAAACACTGGAACTGGGCATGGTGGGCCTTGCATAAACTTAAGAGAGAGCCAAGAAATCATTCTCAACAGATGAGAATCATTTTAGATGATATCTTACTCCAAGGAAGCATGCTACAATAAGACATTCTCAGTATGTGGCTAAAGAGGTGCAGACAATCTCCATTTGTAATGCGACTGTCCTAACATTTAACCATACTGGGATTTTCTTGACAGAAAGCTCAGCATTGTCTTTGACATGTCCATTGTATTAAGTTGGGAATTCTGGATCCTTGGTATTCCACCTAAGGTTAAATCAACCACTCTTGTCAGTCATGAAGTAGATTGGGTATTTGTTACTGTAATCAAACCTTTATTTGAAAAACAATGGAAAATTAGTAGAATCTATGTACAGAATATTTGAAGAACTTCATACAATGGCACATAGTTAATATTACGTACTTTGTAAAGAACACAACAGGATCATATAGTCTCCCACAGCACTGAAAGCTTTTATTAGACAGTTATGGCAGTAAATTATAATTTGGCCTTTCAATCTATCTATGCTTGTGTTATTAACATTTCCTTTCTGTATTATTGTAATTGTCTTTTCATTGCAATATGATTTTCTGAGATTACAAATTGCATTTAGATTCTCATTGTTGACTTTTGTGGTTTTAATGTGATTGTTCATGTTCATAAAAGCAAGTACAGTTCTGTGTTATAGGGATATGGGTATGACTAAATGAGGAGAGATGTGGTTTAGAAGCCTGAAAAAATGCCTGAAATTGGTCCTGGCAGTGACTAAGGCTGGACCTGATCCCTATTATACCATTATCCGTAAATGAGACTTTCTGCAATACCCAATATAAATGCAACAAAGCAAAAAACACCAGAGGGTTATACATACCTAATCCACCATTAGTTACTTTGCAATACACTGTACCCCCTTTTTAAAGGATTCAATCTTCATTCCCTATATATATATATATATATATATATATATATATATATATATATATATATATATATATATATATATATATATATATATATTACACAAGTCTGCCTGTACTGACCTGCAAAACATAATGGCAGAATAAAAAACAGATTTGTTTCTGCCTGATGTCCGTACCAATGTTTCACTCACTTCCAATTTAGAAAGCAGCTAGATTAATTGGATGTGTTTTGCCTACATTTTCTAAGGATATAAAGTATGAAACTGAAATAAATGTCATTATTTCGTGAGTTCAATCTTCAGTGATTTGTCCAAAAAAAATTATGAGGAGCAAACCTAACATAGCAGGCAAAAATTTGGACATTCAGTGAAAATCTGGACATTTGAGATTCATGGCAAGGTAAGTGTAAAGATAAGGGACTGTTTTACAGTGTCTTTCTGACAGCAGTCAGTAAGCTCTTTATGGCTTTGAAAGTTGAGAAATTACTTAGAGCTTTTTTCTTTTTTGTTTTTCTTAAACTAGTAGTATTTGGAGCAGATAAAGCTCCATGCAGTACAACGAATGATGACTGGCTGTTCAATCATATCCCTTAATTATGTGGTCACTACATGGATTCCAATATTCACCTCTACAGATTCACTCTCAAGGTGACTTTCTTGGCATCCATGTCTTAAGCAAATAATAAGCAGATTATTACTGGTAATTCAGTCCTAATGCTCAATGCAAAAATCCTTTTGTCACGGTTCACATTTAAAAAAAACGCACATACACCCACTGAACTTTGACGGCCTTTATTGTAATTGAATAATAAAATGTTAAACATGGAAACTTTATTGAAAACAATCAAACAATCAGCTTCAACTCATTGCAACAGAACAATATAAGTAAACATAAGGGCAGCATACTCACTCACCCTTGGATAAGCAGCGTCCCCCACTTGCTCACTAATCATTGTAATAACAAGGCAGATTCCCCGCTCACCTTACCAAATCACCAATCCAATCCATCCACTCAAAGTCTTCGACAATCAAATCCTCACCGCCTCAAAATTCCAATTATCCTCCTGAGGGGGAACAGAAGAGGGGCAATCCTGTCCCTCTTTTCTGTCCACCCCACCATCACCACACGGGCCAAGCTGGGAGGGCAACACGATCACACCAAATGCATTTCCCTACATTAAATCCTACCTCAAAAACCCTTAAGACCCTCCCATTAATCCTATCTCACTTTCTGCCCCAGCTACCCACTTACTTAACTCTTTCTTACCTGCTCCCTACCCACTCACTTAAACCCATCTTACCTACCTTCTCACATCCCAGCTTTTGCCACCCAACCCCACATTAAAGCTGCCTTGTGACAACTTTGTCTGCTCTCAAACTTCATTTGTCATGGTCCACATTTTAAAAAACACACATACACCCACTGACCTTCAACAACCTTTATTGTAATTGAATAATAAAATGTTAAACATGGAAACTTTATTAAAAACAATCAACTTCAACTCATTGCAGCAGAATAACATAAATAAACATAAGGGCAGTGTACCCGCTCACCCTTGGATAAGCAGCATCCCCCACTTGCTCACTTATCATTGACAAGGCAGTGTCCATACTCAACTTAGCAAATCACCAATCCAATCCATCAACTCAAAGTCATCCACCTTCAGATCCTCTCCACCTCAAAATTCCAATTATCCTCCTGAGGGGGAACAGAAGAGGGGCACGCCTGTCCCTCTTCTCTGCTCACCATCCTGAAAGGGCTGTTCCCCCTCACACAATACCCCCTTTCACTAAACCCTCAAACATTAACCCCAAATTTAAAGTAAACATATCAAGACTGAATTCACTGAGATGAACCCCATCTTCCCTGTACCACATGGGATCCCTGTCCTCAAACTCCACATGTCAGATAGTACACACCTCCATCTCTGACAAATATTTTGCCAAAGTAAAATTAACATACCTCCGAGCCCTCTCCACCGCAAAAAAAAAATTGCCTCTCTCCAGACCAACCTGGAAATAATCTCAGACCAAAGCAAAGCTACTGATGGATAAAGCCTTCTCAATGTTAAAACATCCTTGCAAATGTGATAAACCAACTGACTTTTTGGAATTCTACCCAAATCATTCCTCCCTAAATTAATCAATAAAACATGCGGCAGTCCCCACTGACTCTGCAACATAGTATATACCTGCAATATCCGGTTCCACATCAACCCTCTGATAACATGCCAGGTAACCTTCAATCAGAAACGTTCCAAACCCAAATTCATTCCAATGCATTTAACTGCTGCAGTCTAGCTGCCCAATATACGAAAGAATGACCCAAGATGATGATCGTTCTTTCCTCTTTAAAAAAATATTAAATTAAACCAAAACTGCTCACCAAATTACTTAATATAAGTCAAAAAGCCATTGGAAGACCACCCACCTTCTTGATAATTTCAATCGAACTACATCCCTTTGCTAGATCAGATGTCCTGCCCATCCTGAAAGAATGAGAAGAAAACTTGTCTCCTTCAAGACAAACACTACTAAGAGCCCTTCTCATAATTAAATTCAATTGCTCACCCTTCAGTGCTCTACCACTTACTGATGTAAAAACTAAACCCTGAACTGTACCTCCTTTAGCCACACACTATCTCTTTCCCCACACCACAGGACATCTCCAGCTTGACTTAACCTCATCCAAGACTATCGGTGTCCCTTTCCCTTCCTGATCCATCTTCGATGACCTCAGCCTAATATGCACTGCCCTGGACAATACAACCACATCGTCCCACACCAAGAAACCCAACAACTCAGACACTAGAAAAGCCCCACAATACATCCAAATGCTTAGCGTACTCCACACCACATAGTGATCCAAACATCCACATACTCTACCTAAACCCTTTAGCAACATTCTTAAAATCCTTATAGTCACAGGCCATCTCCTAACTGCAGCAGGACCTTCATTTGTACCTCAACCTTTTAATACTTGCCCCAACATCCATGACCTAGTCCAGTCCTCTAATCCGACTGGCTGAGCAAATACTCCGATAGCAGCCAACGCCACCCTCACCATTCAAACTGCCTTACCCTGCTTCCTCAGTATGGCTATATAATGCAGCAATAAACTCTCTGACCACTCACACTCTTCTTCCGGTAGCTGCCTCACAAAACTATCAAAATCGCACAATGCCCTACCATAAGCTCTCCTTGTAGATAACTCCTATGACTGTTGCACCAACCCACTGATCACTACTGCACAATCTGCCAAATCTCGTCTGGTACAACCAAGAGATGCAATGCTGCTGCTGTTGGAGCCACCTGCCAAAATCTGCAAAACTGAAAATGAGGCAAACTGTCAGCTATCTCATTGGTAACTGCCAACATATGCAACCCTGTAAATGAATGTTAATCAACAAGCTTTGAAAGACAAGTTTACTAAAAAACAATAACAAAAGAGGGGATTTAGCCATCTCAACTTGCAGCACTCTCACCACCACAACATTGTCTGAATTAAACACCACTCTCCTACTCCTCAAATGATCCTGCCATACCACAGAACCTGCCCAAATTGGCATCAGCTCCAGAAAGGCAATATCCCGTTTCCAGTCTTTATACCAGTGAGCAGGCCATGGCACTGTGAACTACTGACCCGCAAAATAAGCTCCCATTCTCAAACACCTGGTTCCATCTGTAAACAACTGCAAATCCCCTTGACCTACCCAATCTGACTGCCAAAATGTGATCCCATTAAACTTATGTAAAGACTGCGCCCATGAAGCTAGATCCTCCCTAGCTAACTTATTGACCCTTACCCTGTGGTGCTTACTCTTCCCACCTTTCAAGAGAACTGCCACCGACCAGCAAAATGCACATCCCAGATGCACTGGCCTGCAAGCAAAGTTCATCAAGCCCAACAATTCCATCGCATCCCTCACATGAACCTTATTCTTGGACTTCACCCAGGTGATTTTCTCCCACAGCTGAACCAACTTTTCCTCTGGGAAGTGAAACAAACCTTGGCCTGCATCCACTGTCAAACCCAAAAAATCCAGCACCTTCACAGGACCTTCTAACTTATGCTTAGCCAGTGGTACTCCCAAAACCTCACACATCCCCAGAATCTCCTGCATCACCACCTGGGCCCCCTCTCTTTCCTCACCCACCAACAGAAAATCATCTAGATAGTGAACTGCTTGCTGTCCTTCTACTCTACGTTGCCATATCCAGTGCAGTGCTGTGCTAAAATTCTCAAAAGTAGAAGATGCCACTGCCCAACCCGTAGGCATGGCAGTGTCAAAATAAGAACTATTACCCCACCACCATGCCCAATAATGGCCAATCCTCCTCCCACACTGGCAACAAGTGAAAAGCAGACTCAATATCTACCTCAACTAGCCACCGATCCGCAAAACTCCTAATGATGCAGACTGCATCATTCAAGGACGCATACATCACTTTAACCTCTTCCCCTGGGATGAAATCATTAACAGACTTGCCTTCAGGATATGGCAAATTATGAAATAAATGAAACTCACTCTGTGTTTTCTTAGGAAGCAAACCTAAAGGTGACACTTTAAATTGAGCAAATGGTGGCCAATCAAATGGGCTCAACAATTTCCCCCACCTGACACTCCTTCTCAGTCCAGACTCACAGAACATCCTCCCTCCTTCTCACAGACTTCAAACGTTTTCCCACCTTACCATCACCCACCAAAGTAGACTTAATCAAAACCCCCTGGAAAAACCCTCAATTGATTCCCCAGCCACAGCCAGCAGCAGATAATGTGCCATCAACTCTGTCAAAACATGAATCTTAATAAGTGAATGGGTCCCGTAGGCATCCCCTACTTCCATGAAAAGAGCCCCTCTTTTGACCATGAAAATTAGCCCATCTGCATACTTCTTGCAGCACCATGTGAGGACCACCCCAACCTCTTTGAACCGTGAAATAATACACCTGACCACCAAACTGACTGTCATCCCTACCACATTGCATAGCTGCATGCACCCCCAGTCACTTAGAACCAGCATGGGAACATCTGCAGCCTACCCATGAACACCTTCCTGCATTAAAAGCCCAACATACCCCCTGCCCCCCTTCGGCTGGCTGACTCACTCTGTTACTCAATACAAAGGTGTCCGTCATGGTAGAAAGCCAAATACCCAGGTGGCTGACTTCTCAGTGCATGGATTTGTCAACAGCCTTTCGTAGATGAAATTTCTGATCTTACCAAAGCCATGCATTACCTAGCCATAACCTCTGTGCCTCCCATATAGTCAAAAAATAGGCCAAGAGTGGAAGGGCCAACAAATTATCCCTCTCCAAACACACTGCCATATAGTATATAAATTCCAGGACCCAGTTATTCCATGTCCTTGGCCGAAACCTTCCCACCAGCTTGCGAACTATAACCACCAATGCTGCCAACAGGTCCTTCCTATTAGCCGTCTCTGCTTCCATTAAATGCTGAACCCCATCTGCATCAATTAACTCAAAAATATCAATAAATCCCCCTTTCCAAATCTTCTCCTTCACTACAAGCGATATGTGCGGAATTAATAGAATTGGTGCTCCCTCCTGCCATAGTGCCTGCAGTTCCAACCAATCCCCCGGCTGCGACCCAAAGTCTGACCCTACCTCATCTATACCAGGCTCTAAATCCTCCTCTAACAGTGAAAAGGTGCTATCAAAACCCATATCACAACTGGCTAGAGCCTCCAAACCCCTACCCAATGCAATGCCTTGTACACCCCAACTCAACCCTGAACAATCACTCCCCATAACTGCACCTACAGCCTCTACCCCCACCAAGACTGGTGAATTATTACCTGTCGAGGATGAATGTGCTGCCACCGTCATCTCAACCTCCATCGTCCTCTATTCTGTTGTCATCTGTCCAGCTCTCTTAGCTCTCGATGTCCAAATTCCAATCCCTGTCTGCTGCTTTCCTCAAGCATTCTGACCCTGCATGCTGGCTGTTGAAACATCATTAGGCATCTCTCTAAACAGGTCTTCTGCTTGTGCCACAATACTGGCGCACTTCTGTCTCAATGCTTCTTCCATGATCATCACACACCCTGAATACACTACCTGCAAAGAAAAGAAATAAAAACTGTCAGAGCAGGGAACACGAAAAAAAAAAAAAAAAAACTAGCCAGTACCATCAATTTAAAACATACAAATAATAAATAAACCAAAGATTAAATACATGCCCAGCAACAGACGCTAAAATTACCATACCAGCAACGTGTCAAACCGAACACCCCATATACTGAACTCAGAACAAAGAACCACTAAGCCATATGCTATGTCCATCCCCCTACCTTAGAACAACAGTTCAACAAAACATATATATATTTTTTATGCCAACACAGTTCCCTCCTAAACCTAGAAATAATCACCCTGCCAAGCTTCGAACCCAAGGCCATGAACACCATGGCCAGAATAATGAACCACTAACACCTGAGGTTAATATTCCCCCTACCCTCCAAAGCCTTCCCTCAACCTATAACCCTACCAATGCTTAGACTCACCATATCCTATATGTATTGCCGTACTTTATATTAAAATGTTTTTTTTTATGCCCCTATGCAGAGCGAGGTAATTGAAGCATGTTGCCTCCTCTCTGCCCATCCACCCCTAGCTAAATCAATTTCCTAAACTAACATGCACCCTCGACCAGAATATTTTTATATATATATATATATATATATATATATATATATATATATATATATATATATATATATATATATATATATACACATATGTATTTATTTATTTTTTTAATTACCTTTGGAGTTCCTTTAAATAAAGTGCTGTTGCACCAGATTGTGCATGCGCAATATACACTGCCATTGCCAACTCCATCAGGAGGCTACAAACACTCAGGCCACCTGGGAAACCACTTACCTCCATCAATGACAAGCAAACACGGACCCAGAAGCCCCCAATAGCCTCCCACTGGCAAACAAACTATTGTTTTAGAATTTTCTTTATTTATTTATATATATATATATATATATATATATATATATATATATATATATATATATATATATATATATATCTCCCATATCCCAGCTCCTAAACCTATCTTCCCCTATCCCTCCCTGTACTATCTTCCCACCCCGAGTCCCCCCTTGACCACAAATCCTCTTTGAGAGAGGGGAAAAAAAACTCTTGCATTAGCTATTTTCCCCCCTGAACAGTTGTACTCACCTGTATGCTAGGAAAACCATGCAAAACCTTCCTTACTCACACTTTAGGTCATCTAGGACATGATCCTGCTTCAACAACAAAATCACACCACTACACATGTGCCTCCCTACACTGAATTCCACCTCAAAAACCCTTAAGACGCACCCATTAATCCTACCTCACTTCCTCCCCCAGCTTCCCATTTACTTAAGCCTTTCCTACCTGCTCCCTACCCACTCAGTTAAAACAATCACGGATATCCTTCAGAAGGGACTCACGGAAACAGATAGCTGGTGCCAGAGCCATGGCCTGAAGTTAAACGCCAAAAAATGTATAGTCATACCCTTCGGGAAAAACAAGGTAACCCCAAGCTACCATATAGGTGGCAATCCACTAAGCACAGAAGAGGTTATCAGGGACCTGGGGACTCAGGATGACAGTGGCCTTTCTTTTGACACTCACATTGCTAAAGTGGTTAGAAAGACCTTCTACATTGCCCACCTGATCATGAAGGGATTCACATCCAGATCTAGTGAGGTCATTGTTCCCCTGTACTCTTCACTTATCAGACCAATGATCGAGTACAATGCCCCATTTGGGATGTATCTCACCCGACATCTGCAGCAATTGGAGAGACCCCAAAGTTCCTCACCAAAGGATAAAGGACTCCAAAATCTGTCATATGCTGCCAGATTGAAGAAACTCCAGCTCTATTCAGTCGCATACCATCTGCTCAGAGGTGACATGTGCCTGACATACAAGGCCATGTCCAACCCGGAATTAATGGACATGCTCCACCTCAAAATCCAAATCCACCAAAACCACTAGAGCAAGTGACTTAAACCTTAGCATGGATATAAATAGGACGTGCTGGAGGGATAGATTTATCACTCAGAGACTCCCTATGCTGTGGAATAAAATCCCGGTCCATGTGAGGCAGAGCACCTCGCTGACTCTGTTCAAGAGAAATCTAGACCTGTGGATGGGATCGTATGGTTTACCCCGGGAATCATCTCTGTGTCACTGCTGGACAGAGGCACAACAAACTAATGGGCACAGTATTTTTTCATATAAGGGGTGGCGTAAGCCACAAAAATTTGGGCTAGGCTTATAAATGCCTTAGGGCAGATAGCCTAGTATAAACCTATGAACCTATGAACCTAATCTTACCTACCTCCTTACATCCCAGCTTCTCCCTCATACCCGACATTAAAGCTGTCCCGTGACAACTTTGTCTGTTCCCAAACTTCATTTCTGAAATGATGGCATTGAAATGTAAGAAAGGGGTATACCAATTAGTCCACGAAAGGAGTCATAAGCAATTTTCCATAATGCATTGTTTAATTCTTCTAGGATTATAGGCTTAAGAAACATAATGTTATTGTAGTCAGTTAAGGTTGGAAGGGACCATTCCCACTTTATGACTGGGTACTCATTATACATTTTGGCTATATTCTGCTTTACAAAAGGAAGAATATTTTCCTGTGTCTGAATTTAATGCACCATCAGGGCACTGGAGGGAATCCTGTAGACAAGTCTCTTTCTTAATATTTTTTATTCAGAAAGGGAAGGCTTCTGCTTTTGTTCACTTGATAATATATTTTTGTTTAAATAGCAGCATTTTACTCTTGTCTTGTGTTATGGTCTTCATTCCTATTTCTAAAGAAGTAATGGAGGAAGTGTTATGGTGCAAGGACTGCGCATAATGTTAAGTAACTTAGCATATTCCAGTTTCTTTTCCATCCACATATCTTTTGCCATAAGACAATAAAGCTTCTTACATTTGTTGTAAATAAGCCCCCATTCAGTCCAAATGGTGCAGTAGTTAAATAGTATAGAGTGCTGATGCCAGAATCTTATACTGTCCAATTTCCTTAAAGCTGTGTTTAACAAACTTCCAGTAAACTTATTAACTTCCGTACCTACATTAATGGATGCTTTATTCAAAGACAAAGAAAATATCAAGGCTGCATGGTCTTATATTGAAAATTTTGTTTTTTTGGAAATCTTTCAAAATGACTGTAGAGGAGTATACAAGACAGTCTGTTTCTGTGGCCAGTGCCCCTGTACTGTAAGTAGACCCCATACTAGTGTTCAGTGTTAAATGACCACATAAAAGGACAGCTATGAAGATTATGTTCTTTTTGATCTTTCTTTGTATTTTTTTAATATGACAATTTAAATAACATACTAAACAATATGCATAGAGACAATATAGCTTTAACATTGCTTGCATATGCAGTTTCTGGTGTACTTTTTCTCACGACTCTAGTTTTGTGAATATTTAAAGTCTATTTTCCCTGTCGCAAGGAGCTCCAGCACCTTATGATCACGGGTAGCTTAGCATTTGAAATGTACTCATCTTATTTCTTGTTTTTTAATGAAAGAAAACTGTAAATGTGAATATTTAGCAATTATGTTTCTTGTTGCAAGGAGCAACAGTACCTTAACTTCACATTTAGATGTATCTGTAGTATTTTTACTGTAATTTCTTGGTGTAGCACTAAAGTAAAAGGAAGAACTATTGCCTGAAATTGTACCGATTGTTGTTGTCCTCAGTATCCTGGATTTCTGTTTTCCTGCTTTGTGAATTATTGCCTTGTGTATGTCTACACTGTGCTGCTGTTCACTACTGTTGTTCTGCATTACTTTATGCATAGGTATAAACCCTGCTGTGTTCTAAGCTAGCTATGTGTGTAATACAATCATACAATGGAGATTAATGCTAGATATACTGTCTCTGCCTACCTGTATTAATTATTTTCTCTCTACCCATGGCATTTTTGTCTCTCGCTCTTTTCCTGAATTACTTGCTCATAACTAATCTCCCTCCTGTCTGTTTTTGTAGCCCTAGTGGATTTTTCCCTGCGGTTTTCTCCTGGCCACAGTATAAGCAACACAGGTTTGAGGACCTTAACAGATACCCTGCAACTTTAACTATCTGTCCGGAAGCCACCATTTTAAGCTTAAAATAATACCACTGAAGTATGTGCCCCAGTAAATAGCTACTACATAAGCTAATCTTTTAATTAATGCTAGCCTTTATAAGTACAACAAGAATTTACAGTATTTTTTGCTAGTCACCATGAAAAGCAGATGCCAGCAGCTCCTATTCTTTCTGTTTGGTTACCCACTATCCTCATACTGTTTCTGTGCATATTCACCTGTTCTGCATTTTACCCTTCCCTGAATTCATGTCTAGCCTCACTCATAATTGCCTTTCCTAGTGCACCAGACTCTTACATATTAATGTTTTTTTTTTGTTTTGCCCTGTTTTTAGCTGCTAGTAATACCTCTCTCTCCCCCTCCAAAGCCCCTCTCTATTGTAGCTTATTTTAACCATACAACACTGGGTTTGCTTCAAGTAAATCTACTTGTGTAGCTTGAGGCCAGTGTACTTTTGTAAGCTTACTTCTGCTCATATTGTATTTCTTTTTATTTTATTTCTGGTGACTATACCTTTTAGAAACTTTATATTCTTGTCTCTCAAGCTAGTTTTTCACTATCTTTTTCTGATTGTTTCTATGACTTTATCTTGACCAGGGTGCTAGCCCCGCTCCGTTCGCTCCCCTACCCTAACCCCATTCCCACTCATCCCCATTACAGTTAACTTTATACCTAACTATTCCTCTCCTTCCTGTCCCACTAGCCACTACAATTCCACTACCTGCCTATTGCCACAACCACCTTACTAATCTGTCAATCCTGTCAACACCACTTCCTCTATACCACTGTCTCTATACCTACTCTATCTGACCATATTTTATTCCAACATGTATTATTTTCTAATATCTTCTACACTACTCCTTATTCTCTCTATCTCCACCTCTTACCACTCCAATCTCTCTGACCCACTCCTATGTTCACCAGCTTCTGACTCATACAACATATATGCAACTACTTAATCTTTTACTATCTCCCCTAATCTCTTTACTACCGCTACCTCAAGTCTATATAAACTATCCATAATGCAGGTTTTTAAACCTTCCCACAAAGCTAAGTCAAAACTATACAAACTCCATCTAGCATCTACTACACACTTTCTCCTCAATAAAAATCTACTTTGTTCTGGAGTTATCCATCCCAACCCTGGCCCTTCTTCTCTCCCCAAAACTACCTCTACACTGCCCCCATCTTACTTCTCTAACAATCACCAACCTCAGTCACAACAATCATCTCCATCCAAATACTTAACTATTTACTCATTGAATATTCAGAGTCTAACAAATAAAGTCACTGAGCTGCACTCATGGATAGCTCCCAATACCCCTCACATCCTCTCCCTATCTGAAACATGGCTACAGCCACAAATTTCAAATAGTGAAATACTCCCACCAGGTTATAATATCTTCTGATCTGATAGACCTGTAAAAAAAGGTGGTGGCGTGGCCATCCTCTACTCAAACATTCTTAACCTCTCACCATACCCTTACCCAATTCCTGACTTCCTCCCAGCTGAAATCATCATCCTTAACTGCCATCTGAATCCCCACAAAAAACTTGCAATTGCCTCTATCTACCTTCCTCCTGGTAACAATCTGCCCATTCTTGAAAACATCCTATCCTATCCTGGTTCTCCCACAATATACCATATGAGACACTTATCCTTGGTGATTTCAACATTGATTGGTCCAAACTCACAACTGACTCCCCCCAACTCAGTATCCACCTACACGGCTTCCACTAACTTATAACATCTCCCACTCGCTTCCATAAAAATTCCACTTCCAGCTCCATCATAGACTGGATCCTTACCAATTCCCCCCACCAATCCCACCACCTTACCTGACTCCCTCAGTGATCAACTCCCTACCACCATCTTAAGACACTACTCCCATGTTCCTAAACCCCACCTTATCAAAGACTGTCGAAAACTATTGACTTTCAATTCATCCCAATTTAACTCCATTCTCCACGACATAGATTTGTCCATCCTAAAACACCTCCCCTTAAACGATGCTGTAAGCACTTTCAATAGCATCTTCATGAATACTCTAAACTCCTTAGCTCCCTCTAGGAAGATCAGAGTAAAATCAAACCATGCTCCCTGGCTTTCCAAAGAGACTAGCTCCCTTATGAAACAAAGAGATCATGCTTGGAAAACCTGGGCTAAAACTAAACAACCACCTTTTCTTCAAAAATGCAGATAACTGAGGAACCTTGCAAAAAACATACAACTAATGCCAAAAAGTTATATTATAGCTCTGCTCAGCTTAACAACAAATCCAATCCTTGAAACTTTTGTTCAACTCTCAACAACATCCTTTATCCTGGAAAGCCCTCTAGTCCCTCCCCATACCCTAACTCTTCCTCTCAGGAAACAGCTACCCTCCTGAATAAACACTTTATCTCTTCCATCCAAAATCTGGTAACCTCTAAGCCAAACTCTACATCAACACCCACCTAGTCCCACTAATGCAACTTTGTTTTCTTTTGAGCCAGTTCCCATTACTTACATCAAATCTCTACTACTCAAGCTAAAACCTTGCTCTCCTTCCACTGACAATCTATCTCCTACATTCCTCAAACTTGCTGCTGACTCAATTGCCTATCCTGTATCTATACTAATTAATAAATCTATTCTGGAATCAACTGTCCCCACCCTTTGGAAATCTTTCTTCACTATCCCTCTTCATAAAGATGGAAACTCCACTGACACGTCAAACTACTGACCCATTGCCATTCTGTCCCCCCTCTCCAAGATACTAGAAAAATGTATTCACTCACAGCTTCTCAATCACCTCCTCACACACCACTTACTTACCCCTACCCAACATGGATTCGTCCTCACCACAGCACCACCACTGCCCTCCTCTCCTTCACTCATATCATTGCAGAGGCCCTAGACAACAATAAACTCATTTCCTGTCTCTTCCTAGATCTCTCCAAAGCCTTCGATACTGTCTCTCATCCTCTACTATTATCCAAACTCGCAAATCTCCATCTATCCCCCTCCACACTTGCCTGGTTTAATAGTTACCTATCTGGCAGGGAACAATCTGTCAAATGTCTCTCATCCTCCTCACCTTTCCTTCCCATCTCCACTGGTGTTCCTCAAGGCTCCATCTTGGGACCCCTTTTGTTTAACATCTTCACCAATGATCTTTACACCTCATGCAAAGAATCCTCCCTTATTCAGTATGCCGACGACTCCACACTTATATCCATCTCAAATAACATTCCTGAACTACACTCCCTGACCCAACAGGCCCTACTATCCACTGAACAATGGCTGTCTCACAACCTATTGATCCTAAATCCCAAAAAGACCAAACTCCTACTTTTTCTTTCCTGTTCTCTTTCTAATCACAAAACCTCCTTTTTTATTACATCTTCTAACAATGCAAACATCCAACCTGACACCCACACAAAACTTCTAGGGGTCATTATCGATGATGAACTCAAGTTCAACAGACACATACTCCAAGTATAAAAAAACAAACCAGAAACTAGGTCTGCTATGTCGGAACAAAAAATACCTAACCCCTGAATCTAGACTTACCCTGGACCAGGCTCTCCTCCTCCCCTCCCTCTTATATGCCACCCCAGTTCTTACCAATATCTAGGCCCCTGCTCTAAACAAACTGCAACAGACTTACCATAAAATAGCCAGATTCATTACTAACTCCCCATACAACTCACACCACTGCATTTCTATAAACTCTCTTCAATGGCTTGAACTTCTCCAGTTTCTGCTATCTTATCAATTTCATATGCTACACTCTATTCTTTATAAACCCTCCTTCTGTCCATCTCTATCTTCCTTAGTCTCCATCTACATCCCATCCCGGACCCGCCATACTTCTAACCAACAATTACTTGATATCTACCACCCAAAAAGGTCAGTAGGCAAACTACTCTACAAGCACTCCCTTGCCCATGCTTGGAACAAACTTCCCCTTGACTTACGTTCAATCTCCCACACCTCACACTTTAAAAATGAACTAAAAGTTTATTTTCTCAATTCCAGAACCTGCCCTTGCCATGATCCTACCTAGTCTTCCTTCCCTTTATGTACCATCAAAAGGACTATACTTAGTACCTCATTACATCTCTCTCTCTCCAATGTGTGTACTATGCATTTGCACAATTTTATACAAACCAAAAATGTTTATTGTTGACCTATTGAACTATATCAATGTAAAATTGTTACTTAGCTTCTTTTTAATGCAACTTTAACTTTATGCATGTAACCCAACATATGTGAATCGTTTTGCTATAACTGCTATTATATCAATATTGTTTAAAATTGTACTTGTTTTAAAATGTATTACTGGAGCTTTTCTCCTCGGGTCTCCAATGAAAATGGGCCACAAGCGCAGTTGGACAAACCCAGTTAACAAATGTTAATAAATAAATAAATAAATAAATAAAATACATAAGAAACAATTGTTCACAATTTTTCAAGTCAGAAGGTGCATATACAGCAATAAAGTGGATGAGGTGAAAGGACCTGTAAAATCACATATATTATAAGAAGTCTACCAGAAATAGGAATAACTTAGTCTAGCAAGGTTAAACTACTTTTATATAGAATGGCACTATCACTATATAAATCTTGGCTAAAAAACCAAACTATTTTTTACCCCACAATTCCTATGCCTGGTGTTGTTGGCTAAGAGTCAAAAAACAAAGATCCAAAAAACAGCAAATGTCCACATGAATAGTCTTACACCTTCCCAGTATGTCAAAATGAACTTTTTCAGTACTGTAGAGGGCTACGATTGGATCTCTAATCAAAAACTCATTATTATATGTTTGAGACATGGATGCTGAGAAATTCACCTTGACAGCAATGTTTGAAAGGTGAATCTTGGCATCTTTGTTGAGAACACATAATAGTGGGTTATTATCAGAGAGACCTGATCATAACTTTTTGTAGTGCATGGAGTTTTATCTACTCCATGCACTATCTGTTGCAAAAAAAAAGCCAAAGTGTTTTGCAGGGACAGCAAGTATGGGAAAAATCAGGGAGAGTTTTTAAATACTGCCCTAAATTAATTAAGTTACTTACGTGGAAATAGGAAGAAAGGTATTCAGGGATTATAGACAATGAATGAACATCCTATCCCTTATACCTGAGCAACACCGTGCTTAGAAGGTGAGTATCATTTGTTGCACACCTTTGAAAGTGTTGTTATACTTAGGTCTTGCACTGCAGTAGCACATAACAGGTTTATCTTTTTTCCAATTTTGGAGCACAGTCACAGTTCTCCATGCACTACAATACTTTAGGAAACATATAATTAGGTTATCCTTTCCCCTTTTTTCAAACTGTTAGTTACCTATCTTCAATTTTCTTTTTTAACCCTCTTACCAATAGTATTAGAAGCATTGGCATTGCTGCCACTAAGCTCATTTTCCATAGAAGCCATGTCTGCTTGGCCACTTTTATGACCTTCATCATCTGTAACATTAGTACTTAGGTTCATAGGTTGGTACTAGGCTATTAGCCCTAGGACCTATACAAGCCTAGCCATAACAATTCCTTAGCTACTGTGTGTGATTTGCTCACTCTCTTCACTAACAATATTATGCCTATGTGCCTTGAACTTTGACATTTCTGTAGCACTTAAAGGAACTATAATACTAGCAGGTAAAGGCTGTTGCTCTTCTAACAATTTATTTGAAGGTCAATCAAACCAAAAATGGTCAGCACGTTTACATTTTCTACAGAATGTTTCGCAGTTATGAGAAATATGACCAAAATTCCCTCACTAAGCAAGCTTGTATTAAATGTTCATAAGATCCATAATGTAAAGTCTTTGGTTGTCCCTTGTAGTGCACAAAGGCCCTGTAACCAGAGATATTAAGAGCAGTAGGAATGTGCACATATGGAG
This sequence comes from Protopterus annectens, assembly GCF_019279795.1. Taxonomy (NCBI): domain Eukaryota; kingdom Metazoa; phylum Chordata; order Ceratodontiformes; family Protopteridae; genus Protopterus; species Protopterus annectens. The sequence continues at coordinate 1,215,199,116 of NC_056732.1, forward strand.
TTGCAGACATTTTCAATATGACCCAGATTTCCCAAGCACCTGTCTATATTTTTTCTGCCATCATACACTTTTTATGTCCAAGACAGAGTGGCATAATGTAGAAATGTGAGACCAGATCTGATATATCTCCACATAAAGAGCCCTAAGTAGCACAGTAATATATCTTTTTAGGTGTATATTAAAACCCACAATATCATACTGTGCCCAAGAAGTGCAAACTTTTTAAGTCACATTTAGACAAAAACATTCATCAAATGCAAGTGTTTTAAAAGTCAAATTGAAAAAATATATCTTTACCAATATGCATTAAGGCCCAAATCCAAGTGGAGAAACAATATTCCCTCACATTGCATACCTGTTAATCACTTCATTATTTTTAGAAGATACTTGCACCATAGACAGTTTCCTTGCACATGATGAAACAGAAGAGTCAGTAGCAGAAGCAGATTTAACCACATGAGAATATGTTCTAGGGAAAACATTATTCCAGGAAGCAGCAAGTTCTGTAACTGCAGATGGAGTCTGTGTAGTGTAAATTGAGATGAAGTTTGGATCCTGTCCTTTATCCTGTGACACAAGAAGGCAGGCCTCAATTCCTTCTGACATACACCCATCAATTATTGGATTCCTAGATGCAACTTTGCAAGTAGCATGTTCATTTTCTTCCAACAACTTAAGCAGTTTTACAGTTATACATTCAATAATCCTCCTTCTCCATGTTCAGTAATATGAACCATGTCTTAACCAGACAGCTGTTCAGTAGGCTCGATTCATTCTTGTGCTTTAATGTGACTACCCTGTGGCCTGTCACTCACAGGAAGTACCAAAATGAATAGGGGGAGATCCCTGATGCTCCGGCCAAATTTTCCCTCCTAATATAAATGTCACCTCAGATCTCTTATAAAAAAAGGGCACTAGCCTACCAGGACTAAACAAAAGATACCCACAAACCTACTCAAACCACTTTATTGTTTCTAAATATCCAAGGTCATATCACACTATTGACATTTAGGGTTGTATGTGCAAACTATCCATTGCCATTTGCAAATACAGTTTTTTCCCTTTATTTTACTTTCTCTTTCTGTATACTGCATTCTGTTTTTCTTCTGTTTTGGTCTCTTAAGTCTCCCTGTGCTGTCTCCATCTATTTCCAATAGAATAAATCTGTTTTTTATTTCTTTTCATCATCATCTGTTTTCTTTCCAATCTGACAGAATCTTGATTTAATTTTTTAGCTGTTCCTAGCTTAACAGTGATCGTGAGTTACAGCATTTATTATACTTGATACTTTTTTCTTGTTTTATCTGCAGTATGTGAGTCTATTCTGGTGCTAGCAGACATTTTGACAGCCCAATAACAGATATCCTGTATGTCATACTGTCATATTGAGATTGTTTGCTTTTCATGTGTTTTCTTTACAATCTGACAGCATACTGCCTTATTTTTCCTTTTTCTTGCTTATCAAAGTTCCTGAATTTGGTGGAAACATTTACTATTATTTGCAGTTTGTGTGTGTGCTCTGGTTCTAGCAGGGATTTTGTCAATATACTGTCTAGCTTCCTAAAGCTTTATATAACCCATACTCAAAGCAATCCCTTTCCCAGCATTTTCTCTGCAAACTGACAACATCCTCCATTAGTTTTACCTGTTCCCATCTCATTAGTGTTCCCAGATGATTTGCAGCATTTATTAAACTTGACTTTGGTCAGTTTTTTGTCTGCACCATGTAAGTGTGTTCTGGTGCTAGCAGGCTTTTCAACTGCCTAATTAAAAGCTTGCTGGGCTTCAAGTGATTGTGGGCATGAATGGCTGCATACTGTTCATCTGAAGCAAAGATGCAAAAACTTACTTTCATCATTTCAGTATGACATACACAACAGGTGCAGAAGCAAGGGGGTGAGCACCAAAAACAATATATTTACATGTATTTCCTCAGCATTAAGGGATTCTTGTGACTTCCATTATAGTAAGATTAGCTCAGGATTGCATATCATCCTTAAGCGAGGAAAATGCTATTTACCAATGCTATGAATGCCCTACATACTGTACCAAGAAAAAGGCCTTTTCAAATATTAACATAACTATTTGTAACAAATTATATTTATTCTTTTGCTGACTGGGTTAATCTCACTAGAATTCTGGCCTCTTTTCAGGGGAGACCAGAGATGGTATCTTTAGTACTAGGGCAAACTTGGCCAGGGCATCGCGGAACTTTCTTAGACATTTTGATAGGTGCTGTGGGATCTTTTAAATACATCTGAGATAACAGCAACTCATGCATATGGTGTCATGTTTTAACACCTCATCTAAATGGCAACACACTCTGGAGTGCAACCCCCCACGGGGGTGACATTCTTCAAATGCATCTAGTGGAAGACGCAGGTTATGCATTGGAGCCCTGGCTCATAACAACCATGACAAACCTACATAATCATAGCGGGCAAGGATACAAGGCCCAAATTCCAGCTAGAAATATCATAGAAGTTGTGTTTGAATTGCTTAAATCAAGGTTCTGGCATCTAGACACATCAGAAAGTGCACTGCTGTACAACCCAGGTATGTCTCCTGAAATAATTAGTTTGTGCAATTTTACAGAATATAATTCTCAAGAAATAGATGTAGCAAGGACAGCAAGGGGCAGGACCAAAGTGTCAAGGAGCACAGGCAGGGCAAGCAACAGATATAGATGAGAAGTATGAGGGAGAAACAGCCACTGCAGATGGTGCTGGTAGATGGAGGTTTGTGCAAATATGCCCTGGCTCTCGGAAACAGGCAAGGTACATTGTCTACAATCACTATTTAGGTCAAAGCCTAGTATCCCACACACATGCACATAGGAAAACTGTTTCTGTCAAACTCTACAAACTTTACTTAACCATGTAATGGCTGTGTCCTGATGCCATCATTCAGGGACACCCTCTAACTGCAGTAATGTCAAGGTAAGGTTGGAACCTGTAAAAAAGAATAAGAAGGCTGCATAAAAGAGTAATTTCATATGGAAATATGTATTTTTCCCAAAGCAGAGTATTTGTCTGAGGTGTACATTTATGTCAGTAATATCTCCTATGTCTAATTTTTGCAATATACAGTTACATCTTCTAACCAATACTGTGCATCAAGCATTTTGATTGACTAATGTCTAGAATATGAAGCAGGTAAATTATATGCCCATTTGCACAACTATATCAAGAAGCAAGACTGAAGTACCTACCTACTGGCTCCACTGCTTTATTTACAATACTAATTGAAATACAACGAGGTTCAACAATTATTTAAGGAAGCATTTGCAAATGAATAGCAAAAAATAAATTAAAAACTTTTCTTCTTCAATACATATTGATAAATGCAAGCTTGTGAGTAAGCAAGCATTAGTTATCACTGTATTCATCAGATATACATGCAAACCTAAGTCACAAATACATGTGCAAAGGGCAGGGCACATTCAGCATTATTTGCACAGAGTGGTGGTGGTGTGGCAGTAGGGCAAGGCTGACACCAAAGAAGTGAGTGTGTAATGAACAAGAATCTATCACAGTATACAGTTGTCAGGGCCAGTTGTAGCAGATCTATAGAATTAAACTGTACTGTTTAAATAGCTTGCATGTGTATGTGTGGAGGTATGGTCAAGTGATTTTTTTTTTAATTTATCTGTGTCTGCATGAAAACAAGCAAGCACTGTGTTAGCATTATGTCCTGGCATCTTGGCCATTTGTGAGCCATGCATAGTAGTGTAGTCAGTTCAGTGTCATCATCCTGACCATCTGAATCACCTCTGTCATGAGTTGAACTGCTACTTCCAAGACCCTGACTATAAGTCAGGGAGCTACCTGAATGTGAGTGAGGTCTGCTAGGAGAGCTCTCTTCATGACTATGTCCAGGACCAAGACCCCATGGCCTACCACATCTGGGAGAGAATACTGCAATCATTGATGGAGCAGTGGAAGTAGCAGAAGTGGTGTCACTGTGGGGAGTGGGATCTTGCATGGTCATGGCTACTAACAACAGAAGATACAGAGTTTCTCTGACCACATCGATGCCCACTCTCCCTCTGCAGGTGTTCAGTCACTGACACTGCCTGAGCCAGTGTGACACCCATCCTTTCCAAGAAGTCACCCATTTCAAAATGCATGACGTTTAGTACTCACACTTATTAGTATTCATGCTATTTCTTCTGAGGCCCTGGTGGAATGTGGTTGTGCCTCCACTATGGTGTTACACATACGTCTGGCAGCATCTAATGACACACCAGCATCAGGAGGAGGGTAGACAGGAAGACTCATCTGAGCCACTCTACCATCCCTCCTGACTGGCATCTTGCCCTCATGATGGCTATGGGAAGAAGCAACCAGCTCTGCAACCAGAGTATCTACACTATCCTGATTGACTGTGACACCCTCCACTTGTCCTGTATCAGAGGTCTCCAAGTTATGCGTATGCATAAGTATACTAACTTTGTATGAAATATGGGCAGGGTTTTATAGGAGCCACAAGTTCTGTGTCACACTGACCCTCTGCACCCCAGACTGTAATTAAAGTCAATGTCAGACTGACCCTCTGCACTCCCAGACTGTGCACAGACTCAGTGTCAGACTGACCATTTGCACCCCCAGACTGTCCACAGACTCAGTGCCAGACTGACCGTCTACAGTCCCAGAATGTGCTGGTTCATTGTCACCATCATCATCATCATCATCAGATGCTGCTGATGGTCTGATATCAGGTGGTAGGAGTCATACAGTGCCACCTGTTATAATCACATATGATAACAAGCAATAAACAAAACAAACAACAAAATACGGGGAATAAAATTGATCAAATCCTCTTCTTTTATAAAAAAAAGTATGTTAAACTCTAATAGATTCTGAAAGAATACAAATATTACTATCAATTAGATGTGAATCTAGCTTATATACAGTAATAATAATAACAAAATGTGTACTTTCCATGTGCAGGTGGTCTTGCAACCTGCAAATCAGATGTCCCTGTATGTAAGGAAGGGAAAGGAAAGAAGGCTGATAAATATCACAATGCAAATATAACAAGAAACAGAGAACAGTCCACCTCACAGTTGCAGGCTAAACATGTTCCCATACAAAACTGTAGTGAACATTTGAATCTCCCAGCCAACACCTTCCTCTATCACTCTGTTACCGTGTTGTCTGATTCATACCAGTCTCTGGCTCTAGATATATCAGATATATAAGAATATGCATGTAAAGACATAACAACTCTGATTCTGTCACCCACATCAGCATCAACATCAAGGATTGGTTGTGAACCTTTCGCTGAGCTCCAACAATGGACAGGAACTCCTTGTTTCAGTCAGTGGTGTTTGGTAACAGGACCATCTCCTGTAGGCATTTGTTCCTGGGAACTGCAGCTGCCCTACGGCAGGCAAAGGTAATCATATCACATGCCACATGTTGTATCTAGGAGTAACTTCTCCCATGTTCTCTAACATCATTAACTTCATTGATCAACTGTTGCCACAGCCTATCTCGGGCAGATTGGTCACCTCTACCTCTGCCTATGATAAATGTTCCATGGCAAAGCTAGGACTGGATAATTACCACATTTTCTGCATCAGTGAATTATGACATGTGGGGTGCAGATTTCTTCTTGGCTGTTATATCCCTGTATAAGATGAAAGAGAAAACAGACACATAATTAAAAATATAATACACAAACAAGATTGCTGTGAACTCAATTATATATGAATGTTTGCATCCATCACTTACCTATCTCTTTGGGACAAGGTGTAATTGCAGTGATATTAGATAAAGAGCATACATGGCTAAGGGTCCCAAGTCAGTTAAGACATACATTTACAAAGGGTGCAAGAATCCCATTTTTCACAACATTTTTGATTAGGACTGTAAAACAATAGACGAATGATAAAATTAAACATGTTTATTGCAAGCAATGTATCAGTAATGCATGCACAAGTAAACTTTTCCTTTGCCATATGTCATTAATGCTTCAGACATAACCCCAAGCTAATGGATGTACAATTTCTTAAACTGCTGCAAGGAGGATGACACCAGATCTCAGTGTAAGGCTAAGGCTTGGAATAGCTTAGAGAAATCTGTCTCTAGTGCAAATTATGGGAACACATTGTACAACAATGTCATTACCACTATAGTGACCTTAAGAAAGACAGTCAGGACCTCCTAAGCTTATGGAAGGCTGAAACTGAGATGGAACACCCCTGAATGTGTATGGATATTAACCCATGACCTGTCTGTGATACAGCATTAATGATCTAGCCAGCCAACCCACTTGCTCATTATGCTTTCATATATATTTCTTTTATTTTTGCACTCTACAGCGGCTGATGAAATACTGTGAGGCACACCAGGAGAGACTAACTCCCCTCACAGAGGCATAAGGTAAGACTCAGGTCCAAATTCAAGGCAGAAAACTATTTTGAGTCTCTCAGTCACAAACATCATCAGGAGGCGTACCTCAGCCTTAATATCCAGCATGCATGCCTTCCCCAGTAACTCTTGCTGCTTGCCTTAGGCAAAGAGAACACTGGTTAACACTGGGTGGTTACAATACACAAAAGCAGCAATTATTTATTTATTTATTTTTATGGGATAGTATTTCCAAACTATTTACAACAGTAATGTGTCAGAAACAATTCAGATATGGTAATTGCAATTATTACATTTGAATGCACATATGCTATCCATTATAGGGGAATAAAGGCTGCGCGTTCTTTTAACTTAGCTGTGAGATTTCTCTCTTTTATGGAACATTCATACCTTGATAATATAGAGGATGTGGCAAAGGTGTACAATACTAAATTATCATAATTGCTGATATATTACCAGAAAAATTGTATCGAATAAAAAAAATAACATTCCACGGATCTTATTATATATATTTTTTGCCCCCCTCCCTACCCAATCTCTCCTTTTTGGATGAGATTATAATTTATTAACATTTTTTCTGTTTGCATACCTTGCTGCTGAAAAGGCAGTCACATACAGCACAGACCGGTAGACTGACCACTATGGCTTGGCCCACCATACCTCCACAGATGGCAGCAGAGGCACCCAGTCCTTTAGGGTCACAATCTGTCAGTGTTGCCTCCACAACCCTTACTTACCTGCACCACTTGCATTGGGTAGCTCTGCACTCACTGCTGGAGCAATGGTACTAGTAGAGGTGGTAATTTTGTCAACTAAGAGGAGCTGACAGAGCTGGTAGTGGAATCATTGAGTGGGGCCTTCATGCACATATTGGCAGAGATGAAGAGGTCCTGTGTCAAATGGCAAAAGTGATGGCACTTCCAAAAGTGACCCCAACAGCTGATACAGTAGACACTAATGATAATTCAGAGAGTGAGGACTAGATTCTCACTGTTCTCAAACTGGAACTGAGTATGCCTCTGATGTCCCCTGCCTATTCCCAATTATGGTGTCCCCCAGCCTTTTGTCTCCGTCACCATCCCTGTCTGTCATATACCCTGTATGTCAGAGCATGCTTCCTGATCTACCCTGCTTATCTGACCCTCTCATTTTTAAGCACCTTCCACAACTTTTCTCTCTTCCTTCCAAAACAATATGGGTACCTCTCCAACAAAAAAGAAAAAAAATTGCACCCCATACATAGTTGTCTACTTCACCTATGTGTCAACTTGACACACTTTATTTGGTCCAACTGACCAAGTAACTTTATTCTGATGTTGTCACCCATCACTGGTGTGGTGACACTCCAAAGTCATGAAAAGGTGTGTACATTTGTGCATTTATGTTGTGAAGAAGTAGATAGATATGGTACTTTCCCACTCCCCTCCTGCAAATTCTTGTGTTCTTTCTCCTGTGCCCTACTCTCTGCTTGCATCCCCACTTCTACCACTGTACTATCCACTCCTTTTTATCACAGTAATGGGCCATAGAAAAGCATTCACTTTATGGTCTTAGCATTTAAACAGAGGTTGGCACAGTGCAACAATGCTGATTAACAGTGAATGATGTTTAACTTCTTATTGCTCATTGATAATTTCAATTTTATCTGCAGTGGTCCACTTGTTTTCACTCAAATGTGCTTAAATCTGCTGCAGTATGGGAATAGAGAGTAAAGGCAGACTAAAGGCAGTACTATGAAACAGTTAATGTAACAGGTGTTAGGCTGCTAGATGATTGTAATGTAAACTTAATTATTGCTCTTATAAAATTACAAAGCTGCTAAAGTAAATGATATAAGTTAGCATGAATTTTCTGAAGGAAAAATAAATCTGAAGCTCAAAAGTATGTCAGAATTTACCAATTTCAATCTCAAGTGACTGCCAACCAAACGATTTAGGAATAAGGGGCCAAAAAAAAAAAAAGTAAATAACTTGATTATTTTTTAAATGTTATATTTTCGCTGTAAAATGCTTCCTCCAGCACTATTAGCATACACTACAGCAAGTTTGAAACATTAGGTGGAGGAATTATTTTACTTCAAAAATATACTAAAAATATATAGTAATAAAAATATATATAAGTAAATAAAACACAATAATTTTAGAGAGACTCCATTCTCTAAGTGCAGAGTGTGTGTTAATGTGTAACTAATGCCCTTCCAGGGGTGTACAGGCCTTCTGCCTGTGGCATCAGTTCTCATAACACTCCTTGGTGGGCGTTAATTACACATTAACACACACCCTGTCAGGCATTATTGCTTGCGAAATTAGTATTGTTTTGACTTTGATGTTAGCCTAAAGTGGTCTTCACAGCACCTGCAACATGCCCAGAATTGACTCCTTCTGAAATTCATTTCATATGGAGTTACTTGTAGTTACATGTTTCAGTAGCATATCAAAATACAACTGTACATTCTTTTTTATGAGACCTATTGCTCCTAATACTATTGGAACTATCTGGGTATCCTTCTTCCACAATTTCCTCATTTCCATCTGTGAATTCTGGTATTTTATGACTTTGTGTCCCTCTGCACCTAAAACACTGTAATCACTGAGTATAGAGATTTCAATGATCAATATTACTTTTGTCTTCTTTTCATGGAGTACCTTATCTTGTTTTCTCGTATCTTTTTTTTCAACTGCTGGTAATTGTTGATCCCATGTGATATACATTTCATCATATAAAGCTTTGTGGCTCTTGTTTCCAGTGCTTCTTAGCTGCCTCAATAGTGTAATTTATGCACAATCTCCACTGCAACAGTCTTGGCACATTATTTTGCCTTTCGGTATACAGGCCCTCTGCCATTGTATTACACTCAGCATCAGTATGTACAACTGTTTCTAGCTCTGTTTTACAGATCCTGAATTTGTTTCCCACACATGTCCAAAGGACTTTGTAGACCAATGTGTAAATATTCCACTATCCTGGGCCTTTAATATTAACCTTCCATATTTTGATTTAAATTCACCTATCCTTAACCATTCCTGCATCAGATCCTGACTGGCATGAAGTTGTTCGAGGAGTTCTCTGTAGTTGCAACTATATTTATTAAATTTACACATTTCTTGCCTTCTCATCTGATCATGCTCCCTATATTTCTTCTTTTGTTTTTTTTTTTTTTACCATTCTCAGTTGCTGCCTAGTTTTCTTTTATTTTGGTGTGGTTTCCATTCCAGCTTGACACCAATATGCTTCTGCTTTACTAAGCAGGTAAGTCATCTTAGATTTGTTCACTTCATATTTCCAAACTTTCACTATACTTGGATCTGATGAGGTCAGCAGATATGTATACAGCCCTACAATTGAAGAACTACATAATCAATTTCAAGGAGGCCTATACTTCCTTCAAAACATAGAATATCTAATCTTGATATATACTGATTTTTATTTATCATTTGATAAGTCTGAAACATTTTTCTTGTTTCCCTGACCAACTGATCCAATATCTTTTCGTGTCAGTCAATCACCCCAAGACTGTAAGTCAGAATAAAAACAGCACATTGGTTTATTAATCCCTCAGTGTCAGGCCTGTTTTCAGTATTAATTTTGGTCGTCTAAAATATTTTTACTAAGTTTTCTTTGCATTTCAACATGTTTTATTGTCGATCTGTCATCATTTCCCAAATATTTATACATCCCCTCCTGCTCAAGTTAGTTTATATCAAATTCCTGTCTCAGACTGACATTTTCTTTGTGCTGCAGCTTCCCTGCTTTAATGTTGTTTTAACACATTTATCAAGACCAAATGACATTCTTATATCATCTGAGAAAGTTTTGACCACTTCCATTTGTGCTTTCAGCTCCTTATCTGATGAGCTATAAAGATTTAAATCATCCACAAAAAGAAGATGAGAAGTCTTTACATGTTGTTGTCTGGGAGCCAAATTGTAACCTTTAACTAATCTATTAATACTCCCCTTTGACTTTTTGTACCTGGGATAATAATTTGTCCTTTATCATGGCTTAACGGCAAAGTGGTCTGCCACTGTTTCATGGTCACTGTAATGTAACTGATCAATGTAAGTTGTATCTTAAACATCTGTAAGCACTCATTTATCCATGAAAGTGGGATACTGTTAACTGCTTTTTTTGTAATCTAACCATGCCATACTTAGATTTTTCACAGTTCTCCATTATGGCATTATTTAATAACAGATGATCCTTTGTTCCATATGACCTTCTTTTGTTAGTCATTTTGTTGTATTGCATTGACTGAATTTTCCGTTAAATGACTCAGCATCACTTCCAGTATATAGTTTCTACATCATTGGAAAGCAGGTTATTAGTCTATAGTTTTTAAGATAGCTTGCAGGTTCACTCTTAAAGAGAAGTATCATTTTTCCTTTTGCTGATCAGTTGTCTATTCAGTGTATGCATATAAGTAGTCCTTACTCGGGGCTAAATCATTGTGTACCAGTGTTAATACTTTAAACCAGAAGTTACATTCTGCATTTGGATGGAGTTTTCCATTTAGAAGCTATTCTTAATTTAGTTTCAGTTTATCTGGCTTGTATTTCATCCTATTTCATATCCTGTACATTTGAACTTCTTAATGTTTATTTTACCTCTTCTATCAGTTCAGCATCTTTGTCATGTTCCACAGGGTCTTCATAGATATTTTTCCAAAAAATGTCTATTTCTTCATTTTTTTTTTATTTTTGGGAGGGAGGGGTGGTATTTCTATTCCGTTTGGGCTGTTTCTCTCTTTGAGTCACTAATGAATTGCTTAATTTATACTTTTTCCTTATATTTATCTGCATAACTTCTAAGTATTTTTGCCTGTGCTAATGTCTTTTATTATTTGCAATAGTATGTGATACATCCCAGTCTGTTCTAATACTGTCCATTGCCTTTATCATGTCTATCTTTCTGAGTATTTTGGTGATCTGTTACCCTCTTCTATACTCTTTTAACAGTGACATTTCCTGTCTTAATTGCTTTATAGTTTTCACTGTTTGATACTTCCATGATGGCATTTTATTTCTTCACTTCCTTTCCATTTTTGCCCTGTATTTTTGTGGTAAGACTTTATCTGTTATTAAATGTTCTGTACAGTAATATAGCCTGTTTACTTATGTTATATCACATGAGTTGTGTTTATCTGTTTTATCAGACTTCTAACATTTTGGGTCTTACTGACTTTCTGTTTCTTTCTTTCATTGATCTTAGTATGTCTATCCATTTCTATTAAACCAAACAACTCTTCTGTTAGATCTTTTCTTTGTAAACCCAGGGCATATTGTTTATTCTCCATTTCCTGTGGGCATTCTACAGAAATCCAGATTTCAAATCATACTCAGTGATATTAATGAGAAATGAAAATCCTATGAACAGCATTTAACTGAGAGGAAAAAGGAAAGTTGAGGAGGGATCTCTGTGGCTATTGTAACAGTAAAGCCTTTTTGTGGAAGGCTAAAGTACTAGCTCCACTTACTCACACAACCGGAATTGTGAAGACGCTGTTGATTGTTTCCTTTGTTTCCTCTGATGGCGTAGCTACTCAAATGGACTTTGATATTGAGGGAGAATTTATTTCCCCTTGCCACCCTCACAAGGTACAGCTGCTTACATTGAGAGGTTTTGGAGACAGAACAATCAACAGTCGGGGCCCTAGAATGAAAGAAAAAGAAGCAGACAGGGACAGGTGCAACATGTTGTCGATGGACACGAGAGCCAATATAATAAGAAGGGTAGATGGCAGTGAATGTGCAACTAGTGATAATATGACTTTTAAGGACACTATTTATTTAATTGTTAACATTTCAGATTGTGATTTATTGACTTCTTTGGAGTTGGTTCTGAATTTAGGATTAAAATTTGTTCCTACTGTGATCAAGAAGAGGAGGAGGAGTGTGAAAGCAGTGCCAAGGATTAAATGGTGGAAGTTAAAAAATGGTGATTGCAAGGTGGAGTTCAGGGAAGAGTTAAGCCAGGCACTGGGAGACAATGAAGAGTTACTGAATAGCTGGGTAACTACAGCAGAGCTAGTAAGGGAGACTGCTAGGAAGGTGCTTGGTGTGACATCTGGACAGAGGAAGGAGGACAAGGAGACGTGGGGAATGAGGAAGTACAGGAGAGTATACAGAGGAAGAGGCTGGTGAAGAAGAAGTGGGATTGTCAAAGAGATGAAGAAAGTAGGCATATGTATAAGGAGATGAGGCGCATGGCAAAGAGAGAGGTGGCGAAGGCTAAGAATAAGGCATATGGACAGTTTTTTGAGAGATAGGACACTAAAGAGGGAGAAAAGGACCTGTACCAATTGGCTAGACAGAGGGACAGAGCTGGGAAAGATGTGCAGCAGGTAAGGGTGATAAAGGACAGTGAGGTAAACATACTCACAAGTGAGGAGAGTGTGTTGAGTAGATGGAAAGAGTACTTTGAAGGGCTGATGAATGAAGAGAATGAGAGAGAGAAGGTTGGATGATGTGGGGATAGTGAATCAGGAAGTGAAGCAGATTAGCAAGGAGGAAGTAAGGACAGCTATGAAGAGGATGAAGAATGTAAAGGCTGTTGGCCCAGATGACATACCAGTGGAAGCATGGAGGTGCTTAGGAGAAATGGCAGTGGGATTTTTAACCAGATTGTTTAATGAAATTTTGGAAAGTCAGAGGATGCCTGAGGAGTGGAGAAAAAGTGTTTTGGTACCTATCTTTAAGAATAAGGGTGATGTGCAAAGCTGCAGTAACTACAGAGGGATAAAATTGATCAATCACAGCTTGAAGTTATGGGAAAAAGTAGTGGAAGCTAGGTTAAGAAGGGAGGTGATGATTAGTGATCAGCAGTATGGTTTCATGCCAGGAAAGAGCACTACAGATGCAATATTTGCTCTGAGAGTGTTGTTGTAGAAATATAGAGAAGGTCAGAAGGAGTTGCATTGTGTCTTTGTGGACTTGGAGAAAGCATATGACGGGGTGTCTAGAGAGGAGTTGTGGTATTGTATGAGGAAGTCACGAGTGGCAGAGAAGTATGTAAGAGTTGTACAGGATATGTACAAGGGTAGTGTAAGATTGGTGAGGACTGCGGTGGGAGTGACAGATACGTTTAAGGTGGAGGTGGGATTACATCAAGGATCAGCTCTGAGCCCTTTCTTATTTGCAGTGGTGATGGACAGGGTGACAGATGCGATTAGACAGGAGGCCCCATGGACTATGATGTTTGCAGATGACATTGTGATATGTAGTGAGAGTAGGGACCAAGTTGAGGAGACCCTGGAGAGGTGGAGATATGCTTTAGAGAGGAGAGGAATGAAGGTCAGCAGGGCTAAAACAGAATATATGTGTGTAAATGAGAGGGAGGGTAGAGGAATGGTGAGGATGCAGGGAGTAGAGTTGGTAAAGGTGATTGAGTTTAAGTACTTGGGATCAACAGTTCAGAGTAATGGTGAGTGTGGAAAAGAGGTGAAGAAGAGAGTACAGGCAGGATGGAGTGGGTGGAGAAGAGTGTCAGGAGTAATTTGTGACAGACAGGTACCAGTAAGAGTGAAAGGGAAGGTCTACAAGAGGGTAGTGAGACCATCTATGTTATATGGGTTGGAGACGGTAGCATTGACGAAAAGGCAGGAGTCAGAGATGGATATGGCAGAGTTAAAGATGTTAAGATTTGCACTGGGTGTGACTAGGATCGACAGGATTATGAAACAGTATATTAGAGGGTCAGCTCAGGTTGGACAGTTTGGAGACAAAGCAAGAGACGTGAGATTGCGTTGGTTTGGACATGTGCTGAGGAGGGATGCTGGGTATATTGGGAAAAGGATGCTAAGGATGGAGCTGCCAGGTAAGAGGAAAAGAGGAAGGCTTAAGATAAGGTTTATGGATGTAGTGAGAGAGGACATGAAGGTGGTTGGTGTGAAAGAGTATGATACAGAGGACAGGAAGAAATGAAAACAGATGATCCGCTGTGGAGACCCCTAACGGGAACAGCCGAAAGAAGATGACGATTGTGCTTCGTGTACATATTCTAAAAAGGAAAATTTATCGGCTAATATGAAAAGTGCAATTGATCTGTCATTTTGCTGAGTCTGAGTATAATAATGAAGCTTTAAGTGACAGTTTTGATGATAATTTATATTCTTGAGTTTCTTAATTTACTGACTTGAACGAAGTTATACAAAATGCATATTGTTTACTTGATACTGCCAAAATTCAATGTAAGAGTTCTTTTATACCCCTTTTTAATAATGAGGTTGTTAAACAATTTTCTGCTGCCTTGTGTTTTGCAGTTGAATCATTAGTTAAGAGCTTTATGAAATCTAAAGCAACTATCCAATATAATGTTTCATTAGATCAATGGCAGGCTTTGAATAAGGCTAGTAAGGATTGTAGTATGGTAATTAAGCCATCAGATAAAGGTAACAAAATTGTGATTATCAATTTCAAACAGCAGGCAGAGATGTGTCATATGCTTTTGAATGACACAACAACTTATGAAAGATGTAATATTGGAATGTACAACCAAGCTCTTGACAAATATCATTTGTTATTACAGAAGGGTTTTAGACTTGGTTATTTTAGCTGCAATGATCTAGACAGAAAATTTGTGGTTCAGAGTTGCAAGTTAGTGTCATTTTGTTGCCTACCTAAAATTCATAAATGCCTCGATAGGTTAAAAGGCAGGCCTATTATGGCTGCCTGTAAATATTTTTTGACACAATCTTGTTTTTTTTATGTGAATATTTATTTTCTTTCGTCAAATTGACTCGCTCTTTTATTAGAGATACTCAGGATTTTATTGACAAAATGTCTTATGTAAAATGGGAGGATGGAATGTACTGGATAGTAATGGATGTGCAGAGTTTATATACCAATATTTCAGATCAGCATGGTAATCAGGCTTTACAATACTTTTTAGGAGATACACCCATTGCTTGTTTTGTTATTGAATTAGTTAATTTTTGTTTACAGAATTTTTTTTGTATTTAATAATGAATTGTTTCATTAGATTCATGATGCAGCTCTGGGGGCACCTTTTGCCCCCATGTACACAAATATAATGATGTCTTTTTTGAGGTTGAATACTTAATTCAAAATAAGTTTTATGTGAATCATGTTTTGAATTATTTTTGATACATAGATAATTTAATTTTTGTGTATAAAGGGGGTTTGGATAAGGTAGATAGTTTTAACTCATTACATTTAAATAGATTTTCTTTTAAATTTCATGGTATACAGGTGGATAGTAAAGTAACTTTTTAAAATTTTGAGTTTGCATGGTATGACTAATGGTGTTGTTAAGACTACTATTCAAAAGAAGGTGATGGAAGGGAATCAATTTTTGCATGACAATAGTCACCACCCTCCACATTTATTATCTTTGTTGCCCTATGGTGAATTTTTACGTTTGAATAAACTTGGTAGTGATGACTTAGATTTTGAAAATGAAGCTCCTTATACTGCAAATATGTTTATTCAGAGGGGTTATGATGTTAATGTAGCTAAGAGTGCTTTAAATAGAATAATTCAGAAATGCTATAATGGTATAGAGGTTAAGGATAAGGTATTTAATAGGAATTTTAATAGGACGGATATGTTTGATCCCCCTTTTTTGAGTCATGGGAATTTGAGTTTCAGTGATATGAATGACACAAATAATGTTAAGAAGGGAATTTATTTTGTTTCTTAGTGATGAAGTTATTAGGGTGGCCACGGTGGTGCAGTGGTTAGCATTGCTGCCTCACAGCAAGAGGTTCTCCGGTTCGATCCCCGGCTGGGGTGCCTTCTGTGCGGAGTCTGCATGTCCTCCCTGTGGTCGCGTGGGTTTCCTCCGGGTGCTCCGGTTTCCTCCCACATCCCAAAGACATGCTGCAGGTGGATTGAACACTCTAAATTGGCCCTAGGTGTGCGTGTGAGTGTGCCTTCTGTGGAAGGTTGGGCGCCGGGCTGGCAACTCGACACCGTAAAACTCCACTGCCATTCAATGTGCAGACAAGGTGATCTGCTGTGGCGACCCCTGACTGGGAAAAAGCCGAAAGAAGAAGAAGTGATGAAGTTATTAAATTATTATTTGAGCTTTGGCCAATGCTATTTAAAGATAGTTTGTTGGCTAATTATTTACAAGTGAAACCATTGATTTCCTTTAAAAAATGATGTAGTATTTCAGATATGTTAGTTCATGGTATGTTTCAAATACCAGATGTTCAGCTTTCCAGGCAAACCATATTTTTGAATGGTACTTTTGCCTGTGGTAAATGCTCTATTTGTTCTTATGTTGTTAATACTTTTTTCTAGAATAAATTACCTTAATTATAGCCCAAATCAACATTTTTCTTGTTGTACTGTTGCGGTTCTATATGTCTTGAAGTGTCCCTGTAATAAATGTTATATTTGGGAAACTCAAAGAATATTTAAAACCAGATTTCAAGAGCATATAACGGACACAAAGAATGGCAATTGTGATAATCCCTTAGCTGTGCATTTTGGGAAATATTCTAGTAATTTTATGCTGCTTAGAGGGTGTATGTTGGAACAGGTTACTACTTGTATGGTTGAACTAACTTCTGTAAAAGAGAAATTATTGTATAAAGAGGCTGTTTTTATTTTGAAATATACACTTTGTTTCCACAGTGACTTTATAATGAATTTAATTGAAATTACTTAATTAACTAATTGATTGTTTACTAAGTTTCAATTATTTTATTACTATGTATATTTATTTTGTGTGATTTTGTTTTTTTTTATTCACTCCTTGAAGGATTGTTGTCTGAGGCACATGAGTGCAATAAATTCTCTGTGTTTTATCTGTGGCTGTTGTTTCAATCTACAGAAAGTTCCAGAACATCTTCCTGTGACATATTCTTCTCAGATGCATCCTACATCATCCATTGCTCTTTCATGTGGAAACTTACTGTCCTATCACACCACAGTTCTAATTTCTGTCTTAATCTTTTTTGAATATCTTACAACCAGAAATTCTGGGCTTCTTGCATAATAGTAACAATACATGATTACTTTGTTATCCTCAATAGTGCACTCTATAATCTTTAAGGTTCTGTTTTGACCTTTCAGTGTTTGTGTTTTTTGTGGAGTACTACTTCCTTCTACAACAAAGGGGCTATCCTCCCATGAGCCTGGCAAACCCCCTTGTAGAAATGTTTCCATGTCTTGAAGATTCTACACTGTCATTTTTGCAGTCCTTGCACTAGTGTGCCTACAAGGATTTGGCATTTTTTTTTATTCTGAGACTAGTGTACCCAGCTGTCTTGTTTAATTTTAACCTACTTTCATCCATGATGTACACTATATAAAATACAATCTATATATCAGTGTTATCATGGTGAAATCTTGTCATCTCTCCATCCAGAGGCAGTGGACAATAGGAAAAAAAAGATAAATATATACATTCACTTTTTCTGAAACTTGCTGTCGTATGTGAACTTTCTGAACTAAGACTCCCTTTGTGGTGTGCTTAGATATTACTCAGGTATACATTTTTTCTTGGAATGCTCTAAAAGTTGGAATTCAGATGGATGAAAACATGTTTTAGAATGTTTTATATAACTTCTATGGCTGTAAATGTTGGCTACACCTTTTAGTGATACGCCGTTATCCTGCTGCTATACTAATGTGATGCTCCCTATTGTGAAGCCTGTCTTGTACACATCAAGCCTGTATAATTATGCTGATAAATCAAAAAGTATCACAACATAAATATGTGCATGTATGACACGCACTCAAATGTATTATTATGTTTGTATCCCGTATTCCTGTCACCAATTGTCAAACTCTTCCCACCAACACTGTGTCATTCAGTAAACCTCCGTGATTCAAAACCATTTCCATAATCCATTTTTTCATCAGCAATAATATGCTAGATCCCTCATGTATTTCATGCTACACCTGTAGCATACACAGAAGGATTTACTAAATGCAGCTATCATGACAAATGTGTGATTCTTAACCGCTAAAACATGACAACAACTCATGTCGTTTCTGCATTTCATCATATTAACAGATGGTTGCATGTGTATAGTTCTTTTTTGCATGAACTCTGGCACAGAGTAACATAATGTGTTGCAAATTCAGATTAGAATTTCGGCAGTTCTAGATATGATTATGCATGCGCTATTACTTTGCAGTCAGCACAATTCAGCTTGGCAGCACTGCATGTCTGGCAGAGAATAAAATAAAAAAAAAAAAATAAGCAGATAATTATTTCTTTAGTTGCACAATGTTTGTATGTCTGTATTAATTTTATCAACATGTTACTTGATTTCAGATTGATGTTGACTCAATTAATTCATTTGGCTAATGCATATCTGCTCTCCAATGGTTAGACTTGCAACTGTGTTACAATTTTGGTTAACTTATTCACAAATAATATATCTCTGTTATTCTGCCATGCACTGTCATATGTAGGCGTTGTCTATTTGTCGCGGCAATGCACATTGTACACGTATGAGACAAGACAAGTGTGCTATCATCCTGGAATGAAGTGGCAGGGAAGGTTGATTGATAACCCAGTGGTTAACAGCTGTGAATTTCCTTGGCATCCCATACCTTGAAACAGGTACATGCCTCTCACAATAGTGGAATGAACATAAAGGACAGTATCTAACTCATTGCAGAGATGTTTGTAATTACATGGAAGAATCACAGTGCTGTTATGTTACATTTGTTACAAAACCTGTGATACACAGTACTGTCTGTTACAAACAGTGGATTTTCAACAAGTACAGCTGTGATTTTTCACATCCTTAAACTCAGTCTTCTCCTGTGGTGCTTTGCACACAGCTCCCTTATCCTACTTTTAGTAGTAACATCCTCTAGCAATCTGGTGACGAGGTCATCCTGTGAAAAGTGAACTGTCTCCCCTTAAGAGTCGGACTTCTTTTGTGTAATTGCGACTATTACTGTGCTCTCTCCTGTGGTGTGTGCATTTCTGGTAGTATTCTCTAGAATGTGAAAATGGATTGGTATAATGTTCAAATACAGCAATGATTAACCTTTATGACTGTGTGTGTAATTGAAAATGAAATCAGGATTGGTATACATACACTTGAACTGGCAACATTTACATCACAGATGACTGTGAAAGTCATTTTACCACACACATTTTTTTGGCAATGCACTATTGATGTCATCACTTCATAGATGCTGTATGCCTCACTTGTACACGGGATTCTCCTGTGGCACTGGCTGCTGCTAATGTGCTGTATATACTGTGCTACTAGATATGTAGGTGGTTTGAATCCATCTTTGCTTAAATAGTGTGACTGTAATTATTGCCATATACAATGGGATACCTCACAACTATGTTTATATACACTTTCACTTATGAGATATATTTATAGTGGCATAGAGTGAAACTAGCAAATCCTGCCATCCCAGGGTAATAATATTTTGACCACCCGATCATTACATAATTCTATCATCACTGCAGTATCTCACAGTTGTAGTGCAACTTTTCCTGTGGTGCATGTCTCTGATACTACACCTTGTACATTGTGTAATTTCATAAGTTGGATGTTTCAGGCCATCTGTGAGTGTGTCCTTCAGTCTCATGCTGTGATTACTACTCTTCAAATACATATATGATGTGTAGCTGTACAGTGTTTTTGTGCACTTTGACCACTTTTTAGCATAAACATCCAGCTAATAAACAATGGTGATGTCATCCATTCAACTGTGCATTGTTCCAGTAGTACCACAACATGTCTTATGGCAGTTATGATTCAAGCACTAATCTGTACCTTGTGGTCTTGGGTAATCAGTTTAAATATAGCCATTACTCCTCAGACTACATTCTTTCAGTCTTAGTGTGACTGTATAACACCCTAACACTGTTGTCAAACACATTTGCTGTGTAGATGAATAGGTGTTGTTTCCTCTTACAAACAGTTATGATTATTTGTCACATATCAATGATTTTAATCAGAGTAATTTAGTCCAGTGATTACATTTTCCTTACATAACATATGTACTAAGTGTTGTCCTCTAGCACAAGGACGTGAAACAACATGCTGTTTGTTGTTGCCTTAATGCCACAATTAGAAGCACACATATCCCTTGCAGCAATTACATGATTTAATGCCTTGTAATACTGACATCTCTCATAATTGTATTGAAACTTCTACCATGGTGCATTCATCCTGTACAGTATCATGTATTTTCTCTTGTCAAATGCTCATGTGTTCAACATTTAAATTCAGTGACAGTTAGCATTGTTGGGCCTTAAACTGTAATGCATGAATGGCATCCACCACAGTTATGTGGCCATTTACAGTGGTAGAGGCCTCTCCCATCACTTTTATCTCAAAGAGATTGCACCACATACATATGATGTAATAACTTAGCATAGGTGGAGTGTCACAATTATTACTTCCACTGTGGCACTTGTGTTTCATCCACTTGTCTTTATTTGGTAGAGTCACATAGCTTGCTTTGCAATTCCCAAAAAGGGCAACATTACATGAATGCCCTGACATTGCACAACACCGTTGTATCTAGTTATTCATATCCATTTTTATGCTGTACAATGACATTTAATCAAAGGTTGTGATTGCATGGCAGTGAAAAGATTATTCAGGGTAAGTCATGTTGTAAGTGCTCCTGTGGGACATGCACTGAGCACTGGCTTGTATAGCATACCTACACCGATAAAATGCAGTTCAAGTCTGTGACAATATGTTGTATGTGATGGAAACAGCTTCCTTGTCAAAAAAAAATTCATACTCTACTGCTCACTATTGTATATATAGTTACATGTGTAACTCTCTTTTAGCATTCTGACTAAATCAAATAGCTCAATTTATATTTTTAACTCCTTTCTTACTGCAAAAATTGATTTTAGTTATTTGTGACAACCTCCGTCACTATCTCCTGTGGCACATGTGGTCAATACAGAGCTCTGTAGAAAGCATAGTATCATAGGCATGGGTTTGAATCTGGTAACATCTGTCTGCTAGACAGCAGTGGCTTACACACAGACAACAGTTATGGCACAGAGGGCCACCTTTTCCAGGCTATCATCTTAGAAGGTAAGGCATCCATACCTTTTATGATAGGAAAGTGCTGTAATCCTTTGAAGGGTGTTCTTCCTGACACAACCAATATGTGTGTTTCTGTCCATGATTGGTGTGCATCTCTCTGATAACTGCCCTGGCATGTGTTCAAAAATTATATGATACAGATGTTTATTATGTCATTTATTGCTCACAGGCATTAACTGTTTCCAAAATAATTATCCTGTATATTGCATGTCTTCATGCAAACATTTCTTTATTACTGCAATTATTTCTATCACATTATACAGCTTAATAGCAGATGAAGGCTTCCATAAAACATTTCTTCTTGTATGGCATGCTGCCTGATAAACAGGAAGTGTGAGTGTCCCTATGTTATAACACTTTCTTGTGTGTTGGTGCTGTTGAATTACTATTATGTTACTATTCCCTGTAATTCCTTGTGAGAATGCACACTATAAGGATGTCTGAGGCGTGTGCAAATTACCAACAGAAAAATGGTAATCGTGAACTGTTATCTGATCTGTGTTGTCATTTGTCACTTATGTATGTTGTGTTATTTTACTACCATTAGCATTTACATGACTATACAATACTTGCTTGTCTATTACCATGTTTATAGGTGACACACTCCTTTTCTGTTGGTGCCACTAACATTTATTTGCCAAAGCATGCTCATTTCCAGTGTGCATGACATGAAAGATGTAAGGCTAATTTGTTCTTGTGTATACATGGTGAGGTGTCATGTTGGCTTGCATGCACATATTCCCTGCAAATATATATCATATGCAATAATTGCAGTATATGCATTCATCCCATAATCTATCTTATGTCCTTGCTAACTGTTATCGTAACTCAGCATTTTATTAAGATGTATATCACATTAACTCCCCTTTGATACGTAGCAGCTTTATATTCATCTCACATTGTTTGTGAGCATGCTCATTTTTTATGTGCATATGTCATGTATTGGTATTGACATTAATTATTATGACATCAATATGGCAGGATTTATGTTAGAAATGTTTCTTTGACACATCTGCACATTTGATGCAGTATATACATGCACATTCCCCAGTTCCCCTCCACTGTTAATTAGTAGTGCAGTACAACCAATATTAGTTCTGTACATTTCCCCATTTCACCCCCCCCCTGTAGAATTCTTTCACTGTATTTGCCCTTAATGTTTCTGGGCTACAGAATGTATTTATATATTAGTTTTGCCTACAGGCTAGCCATGTTTACATTCTGCACTTGTGCTGACAAGTAAGGCCACAAAAATGTGCAAATGTGTAGGCATGATGAGCAACATGCATATTCATTTAGCACTGCTACCCATCACACTAACATGATTAAACTGTATAGGCTTAATGCAAAGCCTACATGATTGTTAAGGAATCCCAGGGTACATCAAAATATCACCTTGCAGAAAATTGAAGTCAGTCATTTGTAAATGCAAGGCAAGTTATGAAGAAAAACCTGTTTCTTACAACAAGAATCCTAAACTGTTGTAGTTGTATCAATTCTGGTTGAGGTTGTTCCACCCATATAATGCCCCCTTTCTAATAATGCCACTTTAATTAGTGACCTTTAAGAAATGGGTAATTATTTTTTTCCTAAGCACATTGCTAACCTAACTACTAGTACAAACATTCTGATCCCAATTTGTCCTGCTAGTATGGAAATCTTGCACTTGTTGGGCATTCATAATTATAACTCAGATGGTTTACTTTGTCTTCATATTACTGAAAACACAGTTGAGGCTTCCTTAAGGAAGATACATTATATCAGTTTTAGTGGACCAAGTAGCATACCTGGTATATTATTTAGTCAATTAATGATCATATGTGGTTGCCCCGCTAACTATCATTTTTAACAGTCTCTTGTAAAATGCATTGTTTGATCTTTCTGGAAAAAGGGCAACATCATTCCAGTTTATAAAATTGGGAGTTGTACTGTGGAAAATTACCACAATTTAGTCTAACTTTCTAGTTCTGCAAATGTTTTGAAAGATGCCTTTTGAAATCTTGAATATCTATCAGCATGGATTTATGAAAAAAAAAATGATTCTACATATACCTCCCCAATCATTTTTTATGATCATGGTTAGGTGGGCTGTGGCTAACAGACTGAGTAGTTTTGTGGTACATTTAGATATCTCTAAAGCTTTCAACAGTGTGGCACCTTCACTTATTACAGAATGCATGACAAACCTTTGTTGGAATACTTTTAAACTAGATTAACTTATGTCTTTCTAGTAGGCTATTTAATGCAAAAATTAGAAGCCCTTATTTACACTGGATTGATGTTCACTCAGAATCTGTTTCAGGTCCGTCACCTTTCAACATAGCATTCTCCGTTCTGCCTAGACAAAAAAGTGCAGAACATATCAATTTAGGATTAGTAATTACTAATGACACTGATTATAAAATATTTATTCACTATACTTCTAGTGTAGTTAAATGGCTGAATAGGAATTTTTTTTATCAATTTTAGCAAATATAAATTTTGAGACTTTGCCCCCTTGAAAACCAATCAAGACACCTTATTATGGAAAACTTCTACAAGGGGTATTTATTTATTTATTTTATTTATTTATTTATTTATGTATTTTACATTTGTTGACTGGGATAGTCTGACTGAGCTGAATAGCCCTTTTTCAGTGGAGGCCCAGGCAGAAAAGCTCCACGAACATTACAGTAAAGGAGATGCATAAGTAATTAACAAAGTTTTAGAGAAAAACACATTTTTACAATAAGTATTTAAAAGTTCAATAAAAGGTATAATAAGGAAGCAATATATAACAGTATGTAACAGTGTTGATAAAAGTATAATAAAGATGTAGTATATAGCAGTATATAACACTGTAGAGACAATCTTATAAATCGAGGAAGCTGAGGTAGAAACATGGTAACGTTTTGGTACTGCTGAGGGAGTGAGATGAGATGTGAATTATTAATAGTGGTGTAAGAAGGTAACAGTTCTCGGTAAGGACACCAGGTATCAGTGTGCTAGGGAGAGCATTGAGGTAGAGAGAGGAAGAAGTCAGTAGAGGAAAGAAATGAAGAGGATAGGTAGGGCAGTGGGATAAAAGGGGGGATTAAGTGGGGTAAGTACAGTGACAGGACCAGTGGCTTTTCAAGTATTCCTTGATGGCAGCTTTGAATTAAGTTGATTGATGGACATGATTTCTATTGGCTGTTTGTTCCACAAAATGGTAGGATGGTAGCTATAGAGGTTACATCCTGTTTTGGTCCTGGATTTGTAGATCTGTAGAAGGTCTTGATCTGAGCTGCATAGTGATCTAGTGGGGGAATAATGGGAGATAAGAGGAGATAAGCTGGGACAGTAGGAAGGTTGATATAGAATGGAATGACTGATTTGGAACTGAGATAAGAGGAGCTGGTGAGGTAATTCCAGCCAGTTTAAGTGTTTTAGTGAGAGGCAGTGATGGGATTTATATGTTTGGAGTACTGTGAATCTGACTACTTTTTTGTAGGTTGATTCAAGTTTTGAAAGGAAAGAGGAGTTGAGATTTGTAAAGATTTGAGAGCTATACAATAGTCTAGGTAAGAGGTAATGCAGGAGAGGGTTACTTTTGCTTCCTTAGTAAGAACATTTTTATTTCTGTAAAGGAGGCCCAATTTTAGATGAGTCTTGTGGATACAGTTATAAACATATAAGTCAAACTTAAGATGGTCATCTATAATGACACTCAAGAGTTTACTGTTAGATTCAGCTTTGATAGGAGAGTTATTGAGAGACAGTATTGAGAATGTAGGTTTCTTTCTTTTATGTTTTCTACATTGAACTCAAGCTAAATCTTAAAGCCAGTGCTTCAGTGTAAAGCCAATCAAAAAAGAGAAAATTATGTGGTCATATTGTCAGATGTTTTCAATCTAGATCTTCTGATGTGTTTACAAAATTACTGTTTCTTATCTTATGCCAGTTATTGACTCATGGTTTATATTTTCTCCTACTGTATGGGTGATTTAATTCTTCACATAAAAATACAGAGAAATTTACTAGGTGCTTACATGATGTTCAAGATCTTAGTACTTCTTTATAATAGGCAGATTATCTTTAGGGTTCAAACAAAGCTTTACACAAATGAAGATATAAGAATCTTGTTGCTCTTTGAGTTAAGTTATTCCAGAAAAATTAAATAAGATAGTAATCTTTGTTATTACCTTGGTTCTTGTATAACTGTAATACATATTAAATTCACTTCCTACAATATTGCTCATTTGTGGGATAAATTCCTAGTGCATATGCATATGTTCAGCTCTATAAATACATTTATTTATTTATTTATTGACATTTGTTAACCAGGCATGCCCAGCTGGGCATGTGGCCCACTTTCAGTGGAGACCCAAGAAGAAAAGCTCCAATACATGAAATAAAAGACAAAAATTCATATTTTAGCATCAAAATTCAAACAGAAAAAATAAATTATACAAAAAATGTAAATAATAATAGAAATAGCAGTGCATGCATATTTTTTTTTGTTACGAGAGAAGCAATTATATTTACATATGTACAAGCAGAGTTTTGAACAACAGAATAGATTAATAAACATTAGTACATATCCAATAATAAAGGAGTACTTATGTAAGAGTGGAGGGAGGAAGAAAGTTATACAGTGGAGTGCTTAAGTTGGGTCCTGACAATGACAACGTTTGGAGTCAAGTAAGTGAAATTTGAGTTTATGTGCTGGGTGGATGATAGAACATATATCTATAGGATGTTTGTTCCAAGCTTGTGCAACGGAATATTTATATAGGAGTTTGCCTATAGTTTTTTTGGGTTGGCATGTGAGCAGTAGTTTCTGGCTAGAGGTGTGGGGAGTCTGAGATGTCGTATAGATAGAGAAGAAGGAAGAGAGAGCAGGGCAGGATGAAGGCTTATTAAGAATGAAATGTAGCATTTGAAGTTGAGATAGAAGTAGAAGCTGGGGGAATTCAAGCTACTGGAGTGAGTTTAAACCAAGGCAGTGATGTGCATTGTAAGGTGATTTTGTGACAAACCTAGTTATGTTGTGGTAGGTTTGATGGAGTTTTTTCAAGGTTGTGGTTTGAATGTTAGTGAGTACAGGGGCAGCATAAAGGAGGGAGGAAAGGAGAAGGGCCTGAGCAAGGGAGAGTCTAGCATCTGTGGTGAAAAAGTTTATTGTGATATAGTAAACCAAGTTTCTGGTTTGTCTTTTTTATACCTTGGCGCAGGTGGAGATGGAATTTGAGTTCATCATCAATGATGCCCCCAAGAGTTTTATGTGAGCTTCTGGTTGGATTATAGTCTTATTAGTGGATGTAATTTCAAAGGTAGATTTGTGGTGAGTTAGAGATCAAGGCAGAAAGAGTAAGAGTTTGGTCTGCTTGGGGTTAAGGATAAGTAGATTATTGGATTGCCATTGTTCAGTGGATAGAAATGCCTGTTGAGTTAGAGTGTGGAGGTTAGAGATATTGTCAGAGATAGTGATGAGAGTTGAGTCATCAGCATATTGAATGAGGGAAGATTCTTTACAGGGTGTAGAGAGATCATTGGTAAAGACATTGAACAGGAGAGGACCCAAGATGGAACCTTGTGGTACTTGGTAGGAAGAGATATAAATGGAGAAGTGGAAGAAACCCATTTGACAGAGTGCTGCCTGCAGGATAAGTAATTGGAGAACCAGGCCAAGGAAGAAGAAGATAGATTTAGATTTTCAAGTTTAGATAGTCATAGAGGATGGGAAACACTGTCAAAGGCTTTGGAAAGGTCAAGGATGAGACAGGATATAAGTTTGTTTTTGTCTAGGGCCTTGGCAATGGTATGTGTGAAGGATAACAGGGTGATAGTAGTGCTATGGTTAGGATGGAAACCATGTTGAATGGGAATGAGAAGGTTGTTCTGGAGGAGATGGTTGAGAAGCTGTGAGCATATGCATTTTTCAAGAATCTTAGAGAGGGGGGATAGGATGGCTATGGGGCGATAGAAGGGCCTGTAGAATTTCCACCTGTATGCAGGGGGATGGTAAAGAAGGATTTCCATAGGGTAGGGACAGTGGATTTCTATATGGATCTATTGATTAAGATATATACAGGATAGGTTATGGAATCGGCGGCAATTTTGAGGAGGGAGAGATGTCAGTGGAGGGAGAGCAGGGTTTAAGCTTTTGAAGAAGAGATAAGATGTAGGAGGTAGGGACTGAGTGTAAGGAGAATGGAGTATTACTGGGGTTTGGGAGGGTTAGGCAGAGAAAAGTAGAGTTAGAGTTAGTAGGTAAGAGTTTTTGGATGGAGCCTGTAAAGTGCTTATTAAGGAGTGTAACTGTTTCCAGTGGTGATGTGTCAGGGTAAGGGCAAGGAGTTGAGGGGCAACCAGGAAAAATAATTCTGTTTAGAGCTGACCAAAATTTCTGAGGGTTAAATTTGCTGTTGAGTTGTGCAATGTTATAGAAGGATCTTTTGTCGTTATTTGTTTGTTTTTTTTTTTTTTTTTGTCAGATTCATAAGACGCTTATATTTGTGGAGTAGAGGAGGTTCCTTAGTTTTAGCCCAGGCTTTCCAAGTACTATCTCTCTTGTGCATAAGGGACCTGCTTTCTCTTGATAGCCATGGGGGATGAATGGATTTTATTCTGATCTGCCAAGAGGGAGCAAGGGAGTTAAGGGTATTCAGGAAGATTCTATTGAACATGGTTACTGCATCCATAAGAGATATTTGTTTAAGGATAGACCAGTCTATGCTGGAAAGAATGGAGTTGAACTGGGTTACATTAAAACTTGAGAGTTTGAGACAGTACCTATAAAGGTGTGGTTTTGGGGGGTGGGGGCTGTATCTAAGGACAGAGGTGGGATGGTGGTCACTAAGGCAGTCAGATTAGGTTGTAGGGTTATGGTAGTGGTGGGGGGAGTTGGTGAGTATCCAGTCTAAAATGGAGCTGGAAGATGAGTTTTTATGGAGATGTGTAGGGGTAGATATTAGTTGATGGAAATCATGTAGGTTGATATTCAGTTGTGGAGAATCAGTTTTATGTTTTGACCAATCTAAGTTAACATCTCCCAAAATCATGGTTTTGTAGGGTATATTGTGGGAAAATCAGTTAAAAAAATTCTCTAAGGTGGGCAGATTATTCCCAGGAGGGATGTAGATGGAAGCAATGTCCAATTTCTTGTGAGCATTACGGTGCCAATTAAGGGTGATAAGTTCTTCTGGGTGAAAGTCAGGGATGGGTGTGGGAAAAGGTGATAGGTTAAGGTTATTAGAGTGGAGAATGGCTACACCACCCCCTTTTCTTGTAATTCTGTCAGACCGATAGATATTATAGCCTGATGGAAGAATTTCAGTATTAGTGATGTGTGTCTTAAGCCAGATTTCAGATAAAGAGACAATGTGAGGAGTTGTATGGGCTATCCAGGAATGGAACTCAGTGATTTTGTTGGTTAGGCTTTGAATATAGAGAGAGTATGTTGTCATACACTTAGGTAAGTATGAGTTTATTACATGGGGCTGGTTAAGGCAATATGGGGAGGGAGTGTATGTGTGATTATTTTGAGAGGGAGAGGGACCAGGGTTGGGGTGGATGTCCCCAGATATAAGTAAGTTGCTGCTGGGGATAGAGAGTAAAGTAATAAAATGAAGCAATATGTGTACCTTGGGTCTATGTTTGTAAGAGCATGGGGGATTTGAGGTCAAGGCAGTTTATGAAGACAGGGGATGGAGAGTTTGAAAAGGGCAGGAGAGATATTAAAGAAGGATGTTGTTGAAAGCATTTCATAGTTGTTGGAGGTAAGCGAGAATGAAAGTGGGTAGTAAAGTCGTATGTGATAAGAAGTGAGGACAGAGAGGAGAAGGAAGAGTGTAGTGGTAATGATAAGGTGTTGCATATTTGGATAGATGTAGTGGGGTTTAGGATGGGGTGCAGTATTAATGGTGTTCAAGTGCAGAATGTCTATTTAGGCAGGAAGTTGTTTGTAAGTGGATGATAGAGAATGAAATGATGTAATGTATGAATGTGGGAGAAAGTTGTTTGATATTGGTTGATTGGGAAAGGAAGGGGAGGGAGTGGATGGTATAAAGGAAACTGTAATGGGGTGGGACTGAATAGGGATAGGGTAGGGGAGTGAAGTGAGCCCGAGTGGTAGCGAGGGTGAACATAGCTGGGCTGCACCGCATGGTGTAGGTGAGTGAGATTGAGAAACAATCAGTAATTTTTGGCTGTAGAGTGTGTAGGCAAATAGAGCAAAGGAAGAACACAAGAGCTACACAAAGAGGAGTAATAAGGAAGGGAGGTCTGAGTTCTGAAAACACACTACGAAAGTTGTTAAGCAGGGGTCTGTTAAGTGACTAAAGGATTAGGTTAGTGACTAAAAAATGTAAGGGGATTGGGCTAAGAAAGCCCTTTTTCACTGCAATTTCTTTTGCTATGCTTACAGATACAACTAATTGTATAATGACCTTGAGAACCGCCCTCAGCAAAGCTAAAAACACAGCATCAATGAAACCTGACGGTATCCCGGGTTGCGTGCTACGTGAATTCCAAGAGGAGCTAAACCCGCACATAAAAATGCTATTTAACCTTAGCCTTACTAGAGGATATGTACCTGAACACTGGCATACAGCAACAGTGGTCCCACTCCACAAAGGATGCACCTCTGCAGACCCTGGTAACTACCACCCCATAAGCTTAACCAGCCTGGTCTGCAAAGCTATGGAAATAATCATTATGGAACTCATAAACAGAGACATTGGGGACCTACAGACACTTGATCCCACCCAGTTCGGCTTTGTAAAGGGCAGATCCTGCCTTTTGAACCTGGTTGACTTTTTCAAAACAGTCACTAGAGCCATTGACGAGGGCAAAGCAGTCCATACAGCCTACCTGGACTTGGCTAAAGCTTTCGACACAATACCCCACTCAGGCATCATAGACAAGCTCAACAGCTTAAATGTAAATCCATATGTCACAATATGGGTTGCAAACTGGCTAAAGGATAGAACCCATAAAGTCAAAATCGCTGGAGCCATGTCAGACTCAAAGCCAGTCACAAGTGGTGTCCCACAGGGCTCTGTCCTGGGACCCCTCTTGTTCGGCATTTATTTCTCAGATGTGAAAGCAAACATGGGAGGGTTGTGGCTGACAAAGTTCGAAGATGACTGCAAACTAGGTGCTATAGTTGAAACACCAGCTGACACATACATCCTACAGAAAGGCCTCACTGAAACGGACAACTGGTGCCGGAGTCATGGCCTTAAATTAAATGCCAAAAAATGTATAGTCATCCCCTTTGGGAAAAACAAAGTACCCACAAATGATCACATAGACAGTAACCCACTGAGTACAGAAAAAGTAATCAGAGACCTGGGGACCCAAGTCGATAGTGACCTCTCATTTGACACCCACGTTGCCAAAGTGGTTAGAAAGACTTTCTACTGTGCCCACCTTATCATGAAGGGATTCACATCCAGATCAAAGGAGGTCATTGTACCCCTTTACTCCTCCCTTATCAGGCCCATGATTGAGTACAATGCCCCATTTGGTATGTACCTCACCCTGCACTTGCAACAGCTGGAAAGACCCCAAAAGTACCTCACCAAGAAGATCAAGGGTCTCCAACATATGTCATATGCTGCCAGACTAAAAAAACTCCAGCTCTATTCAGTAGCATACCGCCTACTCAGAGGTGATCTGTGCCTGACGCACAAGGCCATGTCCAATCAGGAATTGATGGACATGCTCCACCTCAAAAAATCCAAATCCATCAGAACCACGAGAGCTAAAGATTTAAACCTCAGCACAAATATGAATAGGACATGCTGGAGGGACAAATTCATAACTCAGAGGCTTCCCATACTCTGGAACAGAATCCCAATTCATGTTAGGCAGAGCCCCTCACTGACTCTCTTCAAGAGAAATCTTGACGAGTGGATGGGAGATCGTAGGTTTACCCCGGTAGTAATCTCTGTTTCACTACTAGACAGAGGCACAGTAAACTAATTCTATTATGTAAGGGGGGTCTTCACTGTGTCACTGCTAGACAGAGGCACAGTATTCTAAATCTATTCTGTACACTTTTGTACCATTACATGGGGTGGCAAAAGCCACATCACTATAGCTAGGCTTATAAATGCCCAGGACAGATAGCCTAGTACTAAAGTATGAAACTATGAAAATGCCACTGGTAGCTAATCCACAGGAATTTTGTTTTTTGCAGAGCTGTTTCACTGGGAGACTTAGTGGGTAAGTGGGGCGGTGTTAGACTGATGGCCCAGTGTTTACTCACACACTGTATGTA
Source organism: Protopterus annectens (assembly GCF_019279795.1). Lineage (NCBI taxonomy): Eukaryota > Metazoa > Chordata > Ceratodontiformes > Protopteridae > Protopterus > Protopterus annectens. The sequence continues at coordinate 1,215,230,764 of NC_056732.1, forward strand.
GAAAACAAAGGTAAAAGAGATATTTGAGCAAGGTAAGTAAGTAGAAAGTATTTTAGCACAAATAAAGCCACAATTCCAGTAAGTGCTAGTCAAGAAGTAGGACAATACAAGGTTTGAAAATAATATTTACAGAAAGTGGCACACTTTTCAGTTAACAATATATATACTTGGGAAGGCCATTTAGTATCTTCTGCAAATGTAGACTCTGTGTTTAAATATGCCCTCTGGACTATAAACAGGTATATCTTGAACTATGGACTATTCAATGTATCATTATTGTTATTTCAAATATAACAAATGTACTATTAAGCTCTCCATCAATTTCTGCTTCTCTACCTTTTTTCAGGCTCTTCTATCAAATAATTTTTTTTCTTTTTTAATTTCAGTCTCAATAATAATTTCATTCAATAAGACATCAGTCGTGCACTTCACACTCATTGTTCTGATACACTTTCATTTCACAGTTAAACCAAAAATGGCCCTCTTCTCCACATTTTTATTTATTTGTTTATTTACTTATGCATTTCAAGATACACTTTTTGGGGAAAACAACCACAGGATGGTAATATTCCCCCTGCAAAAATACTATGATTTTTTCCAGCTCCCCAGCAGTAGACTGACAAACCCTTGACTATGACCCAGGTGAGTCAAAACTGCCTCTCTTCAGGCTGGCATGGTGAAAATATAAACTGAAAGACTTAAACAAAAGGTAGCTGCATGAGTTTGAAGCATACACTCCATGGAAGAATCCTGGAGCTGAACTCAAGTGCTACCACCTTTTCCAACTCAAAGATGATTGTCAATATATTTCCGAATAAATTTATTCATTTTATTTATTATTTATTTATTTCAATTTGATAAATGGGGAAGCCCACTGGGCCACGAAGAGCCTGTTTTCAGTTGAGGCTCGGGGAGAAAAGTTCCCATGACAGTTACAGACAAACAATCTACACAATCAGTTTTTCAGGGAAATACAGCATACAATACAATAAAATAAATGTGATAACATGTAATCAATTTTCAGAGAAAAACAGCATACAATACGATAAAATGAATGTGATAACATAATATTGATAAAGACAAATGAGAACACGTGAAAAATTTTTTTTTTTTTTTTTTTTTTGCAAGTTAGGATGCAGTTGATGTAAGACAGAAATGTGGGTACAGTAAGTGACTATCCTGTAAGGGTATAATGGAGTGTTGTAGTAGGTATGTGAAAGTTGTAGCAGAGGGTGGAGAAGTGAATGGTTAGAGGGGAAAGTTATGTTTGGGAGTGGGATGGGCATATCCATTTTGTAGTAAGAGGGAAGAACAAGCATGATTTAAATTTGATGTGGTCTGGGGTATTGCAGAGTGGGAGGGAGAGAGTTCCGGGAGAGCATTCCATAATTTAGAAATGGAACAGAAAAGTAGGAGGTGGCCAGGGGTTTGTGATGGTTTGTAGATTTGCAGGAAGTTCTACAAATAGGTAGGTAAATTCTGTAGGTAGGTTAAATGGACATTTAGTTCCATTTCTTCCTTAGCTGCTCAACATGTTTCCCCCCATTTGCTACTCAGTTTCTGTCTTCCTCCATATTTAACCCTAAACAGGTTCCAAATGGCATGTCCAAAATCAGGGGAGGTTGGAATAATGGTTAAGGTGTTTACCTCACAGGCATAAGATGCAGGGTTTGATTCTCACTTGGGGTAATTGGCTATGCTTAAAACAGGCCACAAGGGCAGTTAGCCTAATACTAAGATATATATATATATATATATATATATATATATATATATATATATATATATATATATATATATATATATATATATATATATATATATATATATATATATATATGTACTAACTCTGTAGCTTTGGACAATATACCAGAAATCCCCCTAAGCAATAGCAAGCATGATTCCTCCATAAAACTATTCACTCTTAACCTCTACCAAATTCATGTCTTAGCCATACAGATTGACACCAGTGGTACCCTATAGAAAGGTGTCGAAAGCACTGACCCTAGGAAATATAGACTAATTAGTCCTACTAATATTGCTTTAACATAATGGAACACATTATTTAGGAACAATAAACAAAGAGATCATCAGCCTACACTCCATTGTCCTATTCATTATCGGACTATGAAAGTTTGGACTTGTTTACTAAATATGACAGACTTCTTTGAGAAGCTACAGCAACTGAAGTACTACTAAGTGGCCAATGAATATAAACTGCTTACCTTGATGTAGCTGATGTCTTTGATATGATCCCACATACTGGTTTTATTGACAAAATTACATGCTTAAGTATTAAACACAATGTAGTCCACTGCACAGTCAACTGCATCATAGACAGAACCCACATGTTAAAGAACGGTGACACACTTTCATCTAAAACACCTTTCACCATTGATATGCCACAAGATTCAATTTTAAGTCCTCTCCTCTTTGGCCTGTACTTTGCTGATGTTTAATTTGCTATCAAAATCTTCTGTCTAGCAAAGTTTGCAGGTGTCTTTAAACTGGGAACTGTCATTGACTCTCCGTATGATACCAAATGCTGAAGATGCTCTAACCCACATTGACTTGTGGTTTCAAGACCATATATATGAGCTAAATAAAAAATTGCACTGTATTCTTTAGGAAACAAGGATGCAGTTGCATCTACCACATAAATGACCTACGACTCAAAGTTCACACCATTGTTAAAGATTTATCAATGTTCATGGAAACCAAGCTCTCCATCTGACACTGTACACCACCTTTTGTTAGAACATCCTTCTCCCTATCCCAAATAATTTCTAAAGATTTGAAGAAGGCACACAGCTACCTTTGCTGGACTTCATATCCCGAACAGAGCGACTTTGAGATTCTTACCTAAGAACCATACTTTGTTTGCGAGTCCGGTTATAAAACATTGTACCCTGCTCATTCACTTCCAGTGCTCTAAGATCATTATCAAGCTTTCCTTTTTTTGATTTGTGTATTTATTATTTTTATTTTATTTTAATTTTATTTTGTAGTGATTGCACTTTACTGTTGCTAATTAGTGCTTTTTTAAGTTTTTCAGTCTGTGATTGTCTGAATATGTGCATGTGATTGTTACATTTGACTATTTAAATACTGTTGTTTCCATTGACTGATATTCTGATGAAGTTTGTTTACAATTTATGAATGAAAACACTTATTTTTATTAAACTTTGCTATCCTGACGCACTGAGTCTGCTGATGTTTTTCTTCATTACTTTTTTTTATTTTTTTACTCTGGTTGCATTTTTTTATCTTAATTGATACAAATTTATCTTCCCATTCAAACAAAGTTGTTGTCCTCCTCTACTCCTCCATAATCAAGCCCATAATATAATACAATTTAACCTTTGGCAAAGACCTATTAAAAAATATGACACACTTCAAAATCCACAGTGATTTCTTAAGGTATACAGAATGTCTAAAAACCCTATCATTACACTTGGTCTTCAACATACTCCTGTGTAATGACCTCTGCATGCCATACCAAGCAGTGAAAGGCATAGCTATGTTAGACCTTTGAATATTTAAAAAAAATGATATCACCATAAATTGACAATGTTACTTCACAAAATAAACAGATCCGCTTAGCATGATAGATATCTCACCTAATTGAGAATCTTCATCTGAAATAAGTCCCAACTCTGTATCAGACAAAGTAGTACCCAGACACATTTAAAGCCAGGTTTGATGAATTGAATGAAATCTATAAATTTACCACTGGATTATCCACTCAGGCCCTTATAGATAGGTGAAGCAAGTAGTGAGAACTGCAGTGACTAAACTCCTAATGGTTTACTAGATTATTCACAGCGCATATCTATCAACCTACAAACATATATCTCTTTTTTTACCATTGCAGTTAGCTCTTTAGAAAAGGAGTAGTCCTTTTTTATTTTATTTTAGTATCAACCTATGCTTTCACCCAGTATCCCTCTCAAATTGTCTCTTCTTCCTGACTTATTCAGCTCTTATTTTACTCATTCTGTGAGTTTAATAACAGGAGGTATCTAGTTACTAAAGTTTGTAGCTAAAGTGGTGTTACTTTCCTATGAATGATACTTTGAGATGCACACAATTCTGTAAATTTGTGGGTGTTGACATACAAAATTGCACTCCTTCAGGTGTAAAACTAATGTACGTATTTTCTGATATCACTGCATGCTAGTATATGAAAAAGATAGGCTCTGCATGGCAACTAACAAATTTGTATAGGAAAAAACTGTGACCATAAGTGTCACTGCTGAACTCAGGCTATAGTTATTTTGGAATTGTTCACATTTGTGTATCAACTTTATGATTATGCTGCGGTCATGTGTAAATCTGATGATTTTGTTTTGCATAATTGGATATAAGATTTCCTTTTCAAGAAAAAACAAATAATAAGTCTTCTCTTTTAGTTTTACATTTACTTTTTCAGTAAAACAACCTTATATCTGATTTGTTCTGTTTGATGTATTTACACAAAGGATGGCATACTTATCAACTGTCCCTAGTTTGTACAGGCACCCATAAATTCAGCTCAAATGTTTTTCTCCAGATCTCATAAAACTGGACAGTTTTGAGAACGTCAAAGTGAACTCTATAAGTATGTAACAAGTGTCCCTAATTTGGTGAATTTTCCCTGTTTATTTGTTTGCTTTGCTTTTACTTCTGAAGGTAAAAGGTTAAAAACTATGGTCAGTATGCTGAGTGATTCTTACACTTTTGACTTGATCTAACCCCCGGATTCACTAATCTCCCATGCAGGACTAGCGTATTCCTGCATGTAAGTGCCCGTGTAGGAGGAGGACGGCAGCGCTTCATGCATATTAATGAAGGTGAGTTGCCCGACCTGCCAGGCTTACATGGAGCGTGTATGAGTGCAGGGGGCATGTCTGAGAGCAGAGGTCTCAGAAAAAACATGCCCCTGCAATGTAGAACAGCTGAAAGTTGAAATAAATGAGCAAGACCGCTCATAAGTGTTCACATATCCCCACCAACAGTCCCCCATGTGTACAACAGCAACAGGACAGAAAAATCAAAAGAAACCCCTTTATTTATTTTTTTTTAATTCGAGTACAGCTAACCATAGGTGCATGGATATGCCCATTGCTTAGCTACAGTTAAAGCAGCTTAAAAGGCTGAAGAGGATAGCAAGGAAAATATATGCAAATAAAGCAGCACCACAATAGTGTGGTGGACAAAACATTCGCCAAATGAGCAGGCGTTCCCGGTTTGAGTCCCACTGCAGCACAGTCTATTTTACATGACAAAGCATGGTATAACCAATATTTGTATTGCAAAATCCACTAAATAACATATATTTATGAAGTGGAGTACTGCCAGAAATGCACATGTGAAGAGTCAGTGTTATAACGAATAAGGCACTAGTAAGGAGGTGTAAGCACAGATAAGCATATATAAGCACTAGTAAGCGTGTTTAAGTGCATTTGCACGGGGGTAAGCATTGTGTACACAGATTAAGCAAAGTAGAAGCTAACAGAGTGTAAGAAACTATAACCTGAAATAAGCAGTGCTTACCACTGTGCAGACCCGCTTACAACTGCTTTAAAGTGCCTTAATTACTATGTATCCAAAATGCCTTTGTCTGCCCAGCAACAAAATAAACAGCCATGCAGATCTGGAACCCAGGACCCTATATAGCATAGTCCTAGTAGCTATACACCAAGCCATCACAGAAGTACAGAAGCATGAGGTAGTAGTAAACATGTCCTCACCATAGTATAACCAAAATGAACCTGTAAAAGGCATCAGTATACAGTCATATGTGCCAAAACTGACTACATAACAGAAATATGTGAACTAGAGTACAGCAGTAAGCCCAGAAGTGAGGTGTACTTGTAATAGAGTGTCGAAGTCCCCAATAAAACACAATGACCCCACAGAGTGTACATACACATCAATCAGGGATACTAGGTATACATATAAGGTGTAATAAATAATAACACAATGCCAGAAAGGCATTATAATGAATGTCTATAGTAGGCAGCACCAACCATTACACAGGCCAGCTTAGGAGGTGTGAGCAATGTGTAGACTAGCTAACTCTTTGTGCCCAGTGGTATACCCCTTTAAACAATGCCAACCCTATTTAAGCAGGTTTGCTCATAGCTTAGCCTTTTCAAAACCAGCCAATCACGGAAAAGTGCGGGAAATCTTCCCTACTTAAACCCAAGAGGCGGGAATACAGCTCATAACTGGTTGTAGCTTCCCCTTGCAGGCACTATGGCAGTAAGGGAAGAAAGAGTGCACTTCTGGGCACAGCGCTGGTGCATCTTGGAGTCCAAGGTCGTGGCTGGACTCCTAGTTAAAGACCATGCACAGAGACTGCTTCAGGGCCAGTACCAGGGCTCCCAATATAAGGTGGAGGCCTGGGACTGTCTCACCCATGACCTCACCCTTGCCACTGGCATACCACAAACTAGTGAGCAGGTCAGGCACTACTATGCCGACCTGAAGCGGCAGAAGGGGGACCTCTTGGAGGAGTGGCTCCAAGAGGCTAGAGCATCAGGGGATGTCCCAGCCATGTGTATCAGTCAACTACCTGTTTAATAATTGCCAGCTCAGGTATATCATGGATAAGTATGGCTAAATATTCTTCTTATGTTCTCCACAGCTGCAATGGAGCAGGCCGTGAACCAGGAGGCTCACATCTGCTGCCTGACGCTGTTGCAATGTGAGGCATGTTAGCAATACTCATTCTTTTACTGTCATAGGAAATAAAAATAAAAGTAGTAGTAAAGTAATTGCTAATATAAAATCTGTATTGCTCAAGACAAGTACTGCATACACTAGAGAATGTGGCAGGAAGAGTCTCATATTGTTAGTATGACAATAAAAGTGTAATACCCTGACAAAGCAGGTCTAACTGCTGGACTGTATGTGTATATTCTGGTATCATATGGTAATGTAGATTTGCAATCATGTAATAGTACTGCAGTATTAAGCACTGTTACCCACACCATGCACCATAATGTGAATGTGTAGGAATGCCTGTATATGACAGGTGTAATCCACAGAGGCCATTTAGTACAAGTGAGACACATAGACAGTAAACAGGGGAAATGTAGACAACAAAACTTGAATAGCACATGCAACTCAGATGTGAACTGTTGTCTTTATTAGCACACACAGCTATGGTTTGAATTTTGCCAGTGGTAGTAGTCTGCATAGAGAATTATACACCACAACTGTACAGATATGCTCAGACTGTCTATGAAAGTGGCCCATATCTAATGCCTATCAACCTGTCCCCCAGGGAAATCAGTGGGATGATCCCAGATTATAGGCAGCAAACAGGAAATACAACTGATTGACACACATCTATGACAACAAACCTGGCACACTAGCTACTCCCCAATACCTTATGTGACTAATAAGCCATGTATGTCCCATTTACACCACAACCTGTTAAGCTGTGGTCAGAGTGTGTACAGTAACAGAGTGAGATGTATGTGCATAATACTAATGTATAATCTGGAACCTTGTGTGGCAACAGTCAGGTAGTGCTAATAAACATTGCTCCCACAGGTACATTGGATATGAACACTGTGCTGTGAAATACAGACCAGTATAACCTGTACTGGTATCGTCCACCCTGGTATTGTAGGGGATTGTGAGTGTTGCAGTTTCTCTGAATAATAAAGTATCACTGGACACTGTCGCCCAAACAGTGCTACATAATATAACTGTGTAGGAAAGCATGTATATGTGTATGTGTGTCAGGTCACTAAAGGTGGAAGAGGACAATATTCTAGATATCTCCAGGCATACCAGCATGTGGACAACACATGACCAGAGTCTGTGCAGAAAGAGTTGGATAGCATAGTGCAAAACATCAACCTGGAATTCGGCTGTATGTGTACAAACAGTTAGTGTTAACAAACATTCCCGCAACAGGTATACCAGGTAAGAGGTGTATACTACAGGTAAAACTGGTTCATGTGTAATGATGTTGACAGCCATATCAGTGTCCAATATAGGTGTATAGGGTAGTGTAGTAAGACTTGCAAGGTTCAGATAGCACTGAATATGAAAGTAATGTGGAGTACAGGAATATAATACTTGTTAATTGACATCTTTCTCTCTCCCCCACCTTATCGCCAATTGTTTGATAAATATTCTAATGGTTCTCATGCATGTGCCATATTGAATTATTCCAACATTGTTGGCATGGTGCCATCAACTTACTTGCATGCTGTTCGTATTACCACTGTGGTCCCATATATGCATGTGTTCTGTTTGCTATGCAACTGCTGTGTATCTGGTGTCTGAGTTAATGGGAATATCTATGCATGGTGTTATACCTAACCCTGGAATGTGTTGACTATTACTAACCCATATATGATGTTGAAATCTAAACACTATAGCACGCTTGGGAAGGCCAGTCCCAGCAGACTCACCTGTCCCACCTCAGCTGGCCGAAGCACCAGGCACCAGCGGGTCTGGGGCCCAACCCCGCACCTCCCTGTCCATTGGTCATGCACCACCTTTGGGTGGAACCGCCTCAGGGGATGGGGCTCTCCCCCCCCTGGGAGTGGTCACAGACAGGCACCTGTCACCCATAACCATATCGGGGTTGTAGTGCGTAAAGTGATCAACGACCAGGTTGGTGATCTTCTACGCCAGCTTGAGGGCCATGTGTCATGATTAGAGAGTCAGCCTGGCTCTGCGGCTCAGCCCCACGAACAACCACCTTCAGAGCTGTGAAGGTTCAGTGGTGACTGTCCATGGGTGGGGACCTCAGTAGCACTGATACCACTAGGGGGCTTGTGGGCTTCCGGACTCCCAACACTCCTCTCCATCAAGGTGTTTACCCCCACATGCATCATATACTGCCCCTGTATGCATCTTGTGTGTCTTGTCTGCTAACCTACCCAACCTACCTCCTAAAATATACCTACTATCCCTCCCCAACATCCCACTCCCACCTGAAAAAAAAAAGGGCAATCTGTTCTCAGAAAAAAATCTTGCCCCATACATAGCTGTCCATTTCACACACGTGTCCACTCAACACATCTAATCTGGTCTAACTGACATCACAATGAATTGTTGTTGTCCTTACCTCTCTCCCATGGGTTTGAGTGTCCAAACCTACCTCCAAATTCAGTGTATATACACAGCTGTTGCTGTAGAAGAAATGGGCAGCTAGGGACCTTCCCTACATCTTTCCTGCACATCCCTAGCTAATTTCCCTACTGTCTTTCCCTCTTTGTGCCCCTTTTTCACCACTTTCCTGTCAACCCCTTTTCTTTTCTTTTAAAAAAATTAGCATGGGGGTAAGTGTGAGTAAGCAGTTTTAAGCAGCAGTAAGCAGGTTTAAGCCTGTTTGTGCAGGGGTAAGCACTGCAAACACAGGTTAAGCAATGTGGAAGCTAACTGAGTATAAGAAACTGTGACTGGAAGTTAGCAGTGCTTACCAATGCGCAAACCAGTGTAAACCCAATTACAACTGCTTTAAAGTGCCTTAATCACTCTGTATCCAATGGCCCGTGTTCTGCCCAGCAACAAAATAAACAGTTCTTGCAAGGCTCAAACCCAGGACACTGCACACCATAGACAAAGTGATTTACCACTAAGCCATGCCAGATACAAGCAAATCTGATATTTTCATAGGTTCATAGGTTCATAGGTTCATACTAGGCTATCTGCCCTACGGCATTTATAAGCCTAGCCAGAGTATGTTTGGCTTTCGCCACCCATTTTAAATTAATTTTGCTATGCCCTTTTTCAAGGTTAGTATACTGTGCCTCTGTCTAACAGTGACACAGAAGTGATACCCGGGGTAAACCTGCGATCTCCCATCCACTCATCAAGATTCCTCTTGAAAAGAGTCAATGAGGGACTCTGCCTAACCTGGACTGGGATTTTATTCCAGAGTGAAGGGAGCCTCTAGGTTATGAATCTGTCCCTCCAGCATGTCCTATTTATTTCAGTGCTGAGGTTCAAGTCTCTCGAGCGTGTAGCTCGATGGGATTTGGATTTTATGAGGTGCAGCATGTCCCTTAATTCCGGGTTGGACATGGCCTTATACGCCAGGCACAGGTCACCTCTGAGCAGGCGGTATGCCACTGAGTAGAGCTGGAGTTTCTTTAACCGGGCAGCATATGGCATCTGTTTGAGCCCTTTGATCCTCTTGGTGAGGTACTTTTGGGGTCTTTCCAGTTGCTGCAAGTGTTTGGTAAGGTACATCCCAAAAGGGGCATTGTACTCAATTATGGGCCTGATGAGGGATGAGTAAAGAGGCACGATGACCTCCCCTAATCTAGATGTGAATCCCTTCATGATTAGGTGGGCTATATAAAATGTTTTTCTAACCACTTTGGCCATGTGGTTGTCAAATGAGAGATTGGTATCAACTTGGGTCCCCAGGTCCCTAATTACTTCTTCTGTACTTAATGGATTACCACCTATGTGGTAATTTGTGGGCACTTAGTTTTGCCAAAGGGATGACTATACACTTTTGGCATTTAGCTTGAGGCCATGGCTCTGGCACCAGTTGTCTGTTTCTATGAGGCCCTTTTGGAGGATGCTTGTGTCGGCTGGAGAGTCGATTATGGCGCCCAGTTTGCAGTCATCTGCGAACTTGGTCAGCCACAGTCCTTCCGTGTTGGCCTGTACCTCCGAGAAATATATACCAAACAAGAGAGGTCCCAGGACTGAGCCTTGTGGGACGCCACTTGTAACTGGTTTGGAGTCTGACATGGCTCCAGCAATTCTAACCATGTGGGTTCTGTCCTTGAGCCAGTTTGCAACCCATCTAGTGACATAGGGGTTTATATTTAAGCTGGTGAGCTTATCTATAATGCCCGAGTGGGGTATTGTATCGAAGGCTTTTGCGAGGTCCTGATAGGCTGTGTGGACCACCTTCCCTTCATCAATGGCCTTTGTGACTGTTTCAAAGAAGTCAACCAGGTTTAAGAGGCAGGATCTGCCCTTAACAAAGCCAAACTGGGTAGGATCCAGTGTCTGTAGGTCCCCAATATCTTTATTTATGAGGTCCATGATGATCCTTTCCATAGCTTTGCAGACCAAGCTAGTCAGGCTTATGGGGCGATAGTTTCCAGGGTCCGTTGAGGCACCACCTTTGTGGAGGGGGACCACTGTTGCTGTACGCCACTCTTTGGGTACATATCCTGTAGTAAGGCTGAGATTGAACAGCAGTTTTATGTTTGGGTTTAGCTCTTCTTGGAGTTCATGTAGGGCGGAGCCTGGGACACCGCCTGGTCCCATTGATGCTGTGTTTTTGCTTTGGAGGCGGCTCCCACCTGAGCATCTGAGATGTCAGGGGCAGCACTCTGCTGGGATAGATATTTGCCCTTTTGGTGGGAGGGGAGAAGTTTGCTGAACCTGTCAGCTAGGATGTTGGCAATGTCTGTGGGATCAGTGTATTTTTGTCATTTTGGCCTAATTCTGAGCACATCTGGGATTTCCCACCCAGGTTCCTAACATAACTAAAGAAAGCCTTGTGATTATCCTTAGTGTCCTGTGCAATTTTTCTCTCGAAGCTGGCCTTTGACGATTTTATGAGTGCCCTTAGTTTTTGCTAATACTGATCAGAGATGCCTTCCCTTTTGGGATTTTGCTCTATCATGTAGTAGCTTCCTCCTTCTTTTGTATAGTTTGTTTATGGCTGGGGTCCACCAGACAGGTCGTCTGCCTTTGGAGGATAGGGTCTTGGTTTTATTTGGGATTGCATGATCCATGCAGTCCTGAAGGTGTTCATAGAATGCATTTATAAAGGATTCTGCGGTCTGGGCCATATTTTCCACAGGCCCGGGGGCTTTGAAGGATTCCACCTCGGTTTTGAGGAGTGTGAAATTTGCTTTAGAGAAGTTTTTCACTGTGGTTTTCTGGGCAGGGGGTGGGGTCAGGATGTGAATATCCAGTGAGATCAGTTTATGGTATGATCTTACCAGTGAGGGATACACTTCTGGTCTGGAGCATAGAGTCCCCATGTTGGTGATGATCAGGTCCAATATGTTTTCCCCTCTTGTGGGAGTGGTAACAAGTTGTTCCATAGCATTTGAGTTTATGAATTCTAGGAGCCTTTGGGCAAGGGTGTTGGAGCTACAGTAATGCTCCCAATCTATGTTTGGGTAGTTGAAGTCGCCCAATATAATGGTGTTCGGAGAGACCTTCATATTTTCCAGTGTTCTCAGGAAGGCCGAGTGGGGTTCCTGGGTTTGGGAGGGTGGTCTGTAGCAGGCTATAAACTGGAAGGGAGTTTTACCCACTGTTAGTTGCACATGGATAGTCTCTGATGCTTCGTGCTTTGCCGCCAACCTGGAGGTGTGGGTATCTTTGATGAATATCGATACTCCCCCTCCTTTTGTGGTTCGGTCCAAGTTTTGGGGCCGAAACGCATGGCATGAGGTATAACCTGGTAGTGCTGGGGTGTTCTTGGGACCCCTGAACCAGGTTTCTGTTACTGCACAGATATCGATGTTCTCCATGCTAAGGAGAGTTTCGAGTGCGTGCATCTTGAGGTTTAGACTTCTAGCATTAAGTAGCATTACTCTTAGTTTCTTATCCCTTGTGATACCTATGGAGGTGGGTTTGTCTTTTGAGCCTTGCCTAAAAAGGCACTATGGGGGTAGCAAGAGCCTTTGCCAATATCCGAAAGCCCAGGGGTGACAGGTGCAAGCCGTCCCTAGCAAAGCATCGTGGCTTGTCGTGCATATCATCCCAAGCTGATAGGCATTGGATCCTTTTTGAATGACACCAATACTTAAGCCAATTGTTGAAATTGATCATCTTGTCTTCATACTGTGGCATCATTCTTGGTGAGGGTAAGATGCTACTCAAGGTCAGGGTCATACCAGCCTGGGCTACATGCTCAGAGAGCTCCTCTATGTCTCTTTTCATGTAGTCCAGGGAGGTACATCTCAGGTCATTCACATCAGCTTGGACAATGACTGAGTCATATTTGTACTTGCCTTGGAGTGACCTGAGTGCTTGTGTTATGTGGCAGATCCTAGCGCCAGACAGGCTGCTCACCGTGACCTTCTCCTTGTTCAGCCTGGTGAGCGGGACGTCAGTGTGCCTGACGATAGAGTCACCTATTACAAGTGTATCAGGTGTGTTGTTTAGCCTTAAGGGCTGTGACTGTTTGGCACACTGGCTTTGTGAGATATGTGTTGCACGTGATTTTTTTTGGGGTAGCGGTTGCTTGGGTGTCTGCTTTGGAGGTCTCTGCTGCTTAGGCAGATCTTTATTTAGAGCCTCCGAGTATGTTTTTGTGTGATTATGTGTTTGGTTTGCTGTCGTGGTAGGTCTATGTGAGACTGGAATTGTAGTGAGTGTGGTTTCCTTCTCCTCCTGACTGGTTTTGTCAGTACTGAGTTGGGAGAGCTTAGCCTCCAGTTTGGCTATATGGTTGCATCTCTCACATGTGTTGGAATTTGTTGGGAGGATGAGAGGGTTGTCTGTGTACATGAGGCAGTTGTAACATTGCCTCAAGATTCCCATATTCACCAGCTGGACCAGAGAGGAGACTGACAACTGACCTTTGGACATGCTAGAATAATATTGGGAATTCCTTTATAACTGAAAACAAGGGCCAATGGGGAGCGAGGGTGTAGTGCTTTTAATTTTTAGTGCTGACTTATAATTGCTTTAGTGAGCAAGTGCCAGGTAACAAGTGCAATGTTTTACATGTAACTTAAATGCAAAAACGACAAACAGTAACTTTCTTTCAAGCAAAGCAAGGAAATAAGTACAGTAAGCAATGCAGATATCACTAGGGATCCACAGAAGCGCTGAGAAGCCACGTTTTAGGTGGAATGAGCGTTCCAGGGAAATAACAAGCATACAAACAAAGCTAGATTCAGCAGGCCTGGATCTAGTCTATGCTACAGCAAACAAGGTGTACCAATTTCAGTAAGATACAGTTCAAATATTCAGGCACTATAAACCTTTAACCAGAAATTCCCAGCTCAGAAGGGCAGAGTCCAGCCTCTCCTCCCACAAGAGTGCAGACCACGAACCTTCTTAATGTAAAATAACTGGCCTGAAGCCCAAGTGCTTAAACCAGAGCTAATACACTTTAAGAATAACAGACACTGAGCTCTCAATCAGCAGTTCCCAACTTAGAAGGATGAAAGCTACCTGTCCTGCCACCACAGTGCATGCCACAAACCTTCCTAATGTAGAACAACTGGTCTGAAGCCCAAGTGCTTAATCCAAAAGACTTAGAATGATACCTACACTTTAACCAAGTTACTACCAAGCAGTAATAAATACAACTGAATACTTTAAATAATGCCTGGATTAGTGCTCAAGTTATACAAACAAAGCTAGATTCAGCAGGCCTGGATCTAGTCTATGCTACAGCAAACAAGGTGTACCAATTTCAGTAAGAAGCAGTTCAGATATACATGCACTATAAGCCTTTAACCAGAAATTCCCAGCTCAGAAGGGCAGAGTCCAGCCTCTCCTCCCACAAGAGTGCAGACCACGAACCCTCTTAATGTAAAATAACTGGCCTGAAAGCCCAAGTGCTTAAACCAGAATTAATACATTTTTAGAATAACAGACACTGAGCCCTCAATCAGCAGTTCCCAACTTAGAAGGATGTAAGCTACCTGTTCTGCCACTACAGTAAAAACCACAAACCCTCTCAATGTAAAACTGGTCTGAAGCCCAAGTGTTTAAACTAAAAGGCTTAGAATGAGTTACACCAAGCAGTAATAAATACAATTGAGAACGTTTAAGATGACGCAAAAGCAAAATAAAGTAGGAAGAAACACAAGTACAGTAAAAGCAGAAGAAATTTTTTTTTTTTTTAGAAAAGTTTTAGAAAAGTAGCAAAAGCAGTAGTAAAGTAGTAAATACAATTCTCATGCAGTGCAAGCTGGCACACTTGAATATGTAGCAATATTCGTCCACACACAGTTTGAAAAAATTTAATTAAATTAAAAAGGACTAAAAGCAAGTGCAGAAAGGGTTTATTAGGTAGAATGCGGTAAAGAGATGTCCTAGGGGAGTGTCTTAGATCAAATCTACAGTGGGGCGGGCACTGCAAAAGCCACCAAATTTAAACTACAACCAAGAACAGGGAGGGGGGTTGGGGGAACAGTTCCAACACAGATGTAAGGAATGTGCAAATTATAAAAAAAATATATATACTGTTTTCTATAGATTTGCAGAGCAGTAAGACACAGATATCAAGCAGACAATTTAGCTCTATAATACAGAATAACACAGAAAATATACTTAGCTCTATAAACTTGAATATAGTTCTGTAAGGCTGTCTTTCAAACTAAGGTTCCAGTTTGAATACAGGTTGTTAATTAAAAGGAGACACAGCACTAGCTAAATTATATCAGCTGAAAGACAAGGCAGGAAATGAGGGGTGGGGGCAGTTTCAACACAGATGTAAGGAATGTGCAAATTATAAAAATATATACTGTTTTCTATAGATTTGCAGAGCAGTAAGACACAGATATCAAGCAGACAATTTAGCTCTATAATACAGAATAACACAGAAAATATACTTAGCTCTATAAACTTGAATAGAGTTCTGTAAGGCTGTCTCTCAAACTAAGGTTCCAGTTTGAATACAGGTTGTTAATTTAAAGGAGACACAGCACTAGCTAAATTATATCAGCTGAAAGACAAGGCAGGAAATGAGGGGGTGGGGGCAGTTTCAACACAGATGTAAGGAATGTGCAAATTATAAAAAATATATATACTGTTTTCTATAGATTTGCAGAGCAGTAAGACACAGATATCAAGCAGACAATTTAGCTCTATAATACAGAAAACACAGAAAATATACTTAGCTCTATAAACTTGAATATAGTTCTGTAAGGCTGTCTCTCAAACTAAGGTTCCAGTTTGAAAACAGGTTGTCAATTAAAAGGAGACACAGCACTAGCTAAATTATATCAGCTGAAAGACAAGGCAGGAAATGAGGGGGATGGGGGGCAGTTTCAACACAGATGTAAGGAATGTGCAAATTATAAAAAATATATATACTGTTTTCTATAGATTTGCAGAGCAGTAAGACACAGATATCAAGCAGAAATTTTAGCTCTATAATACAGAATAACACAGAAAATATAGTCAGCTCTATAGGAATATAGTTCTGAGCTGTCTCTCAAACTAAGGTTCCAGTTTGAATACAGGTTGTTAATTAAAAGGAGACACAGCACTAGCTAAATTATATCAGCTGAAAGACAAGGCAGGAAATGAGGGGGTGGGGGACAGTTTCAACACAGATGTAAGGAATGTGCAAATTATAAAAAAATATATACTGTTTTCTATAGATTTGCAGAGCAGTAAGACACAGATATCAAGCAGACAATTTAGCTCTATAATACAGAATAACACAGAAAATATACTTAGCTCTATAAACTTGAATATAGTTCTGTAAGGCTGTCTCTCAAACTAAGGTTCCAGTTTGAATACAGGTTGTTAATTAAAGGAGACACAGCACTAGCTAAATTATATCAGCTGAAAGACAAGGCAGGAAATGAGGGGGGGGGCAGTTTCAACACAGATGTAAGGAATGTGCAAATTATAAAAATATATATACTGTTTTCTATAGATTTGCAGAGCAGTAAGACACAGATATCAAGCAGACAATTTAGCTCTATAATACAGAATAACACAGAAAATATACTCAGCTCTATAAACTTGAAGATAGTTCTGTAAGGCTGTCTCTCAAACTAAGGTTCCAGTTTGAATACAGGTTGTTAATTAAAAGGAGACACAGCACTAGCTAAATTATATCAGCTGAAAGACAAGGCAGAAACATATCATCCAGTCCCGACATGCAACAGTACAGAGAATGTATACTAACATTTAGATGTATGTGTAAATATACTACCTAAACAGATACAACATCTCTATATACGTAGATATTTATATATTATATATATATATATATATATATATATATATATATATATATATAATTTCTAAAACTATATACGTATATATTAATATATATGAACATATATACATGCAAATGCTTACATCGACACATATATGTGTCTTCACCTATAGGTCTACAGACACACATCAAGTTACATATGTGTATGCAGATATATATCTATATAGGTATGTATGGCCATACAACTGTAAATAGCAATGGCAGATTAAAAAAAAACACATATGTCCACATGCACCATTAAAGGGGGGGTTGAGAGGCCCCACACACTATACATCTTGTATGAAGAGGCATCCCACCCCCACAGCCAAACACGTCCATCCTGCAATACACTACCAAGTGTTGCAGATTCCATAAGCAGGACCTGACATGACATGGGCACAAAATGTTAACAGTACTACATCCCACCTGTATGATGTCAGGCTGGTATTGGTAACATATCATGCAGTACTGTCTGCCTCCCATAGGAAATGTAAAATGTGGAAGCCGTCAACATCCCCAGGATACAGATACACAGACATAAATATGCATATATATATATATATATATATATATATATATATATATATATATATATATAGATATATATGTATATAGGTCTACCTGATATGACAGCCAAAAAACACAACCACTGTGGTCCAAAGCAATGGACGGTGTTATACCTAACCCTGGAATGTGTTGACTATTACTAACCCATATATGATGTTGAAATCTAAACACTATAGCACGCTTGGGAAGGCCAGTCCCAGCAGACTCACGTGTCCCACCTCAGCTGGCTGAAGCACCAGGCACCAGCGGGTCTGGGGCCCAACCCCGCACCTCCCTGTCCATTGGTCCTGCACCACCTTTGGGTGGAACCACCTCAGGGGATGGGGCTCTCCCCCCCTGGGAGTGGTCACAGACAGGCACCTGTCACCCATAACCAGGTCGGGGTTGTAGTGCGTAAAGTGATCAACGACCAGGTTGGTGATCTTCTACGCCAGCTTGAGGGCCATGTGTCATGATTAGAGAGTCAGCCTGGCTCTGCGGCTCAGCCCCAAGAACAACCACCTTCAGAGCTGTGAAGGTTCAGTGGTGACTGTCCATGGGTGGGGACCTCAGTCCCACTGATACCACTAGGGGGCTTGTGGGCTTCCGGACTCCCAACACTCCTCTCCATCAAGGTGTTTACCCCCACATGCATCATATACTGCCCCTGTATGCATCTTGTGTGTCTTGTCTGCTAACCTACCCAACCTACCTCCTCAAATATACCTACTATCCCTCCCCAACATCCCACTCCCACCTGAAAAAAAAGGGCAATCTGTTCTCAGAAAAAAATCTTGCCCCATACATAGCTGTCCATTTCACACACATGTGTCCACTCGACACATGTAATCTGGTCTAACTGATATCACAATGAATTGTTGTCCTTACCCCTCTCCCATGGGTTTGAGTGTCCAAACCTACCTCCAAATTCAGTGTATATGCACAGCTGTTGCTGTAGAAGAAATGGGCAGCTAGGGACCTTCCCTGCATCTTTCCTGCACATCCCTAGCTAATTTCCATACTGTCTTTCCCTCTTTGTGCCCCTTTTTCACCACTTTCCTATCAACCCCTTTTCTTTTCTTTTAAAAATATTAGCACGGGGGTAAGCGTGAGTAAGCAGTTTTACGCAGCAGTAAGCAGGTTTAAGCCTGTTTGTGCAGGGGTAAGCACTGCCCACACAGGTTAAGCAATGTGGAAGCTAACTGAGTATAAGAAACTGTGACTGGAAGTTAGCATTGCTTACCTCTGCGCAAACCCGTGCAAACCCAATTACAACTGCTTTAAAGTGCCTTAATCACTCTGTATCTAACGGCCCGTGTTCTGCCCAGCAACAAAATAAACAGTTCTTGTAAGGCTCAAACCCAGGACACTGCACACCATAGACAAAGTGATTTACCACTAAGCCATGCCAGATACAAGCAAATCTGATATTTTCAGAAACATATCATCCAGTCCCGACATGCAACAGTACAGAGAATGTATACCAACATCTAGATGTATGTGTAAATATACTACCTAAACAGATACAACATATCTATATACGTAGATATTTATATATTATATATATATATATATATATATATATATATATATATATATATATAATTTCTAAAACTATATACGTATATATTAATATATATGAACATATATACATGCAAATGCTTACATCGACACATATATGTGTCTTCACCTATAGGTCTACAGACACACAGCAAGTTACATATGTGTATGCAGATATATATCTATATAGGTATATATGGCCATACATCTGTAAATAGCAATGGCATATTAAAAAAAAACACATATGTCCACATGCACCATTAAAGGGGGTTGAGAGGCCCCACACACTATACATCTTGCATGAAGAGGCATCCCACCCCCACAGCCAAACACGTCCATCCTGCAATACACTACCAAGTGTTGCAGATTCCATAAGCAGGACCTGACACGACATGGGCACAAAATGTTAACAATACTACATCCCACCTGTATGATGTCAGGCTGGTATTGGTAACATATCATGCAGTACTGTCTGCCTCCCATAGGAAATGTAAAATGTGGAAGCCGTCAACATCCCCAGGATACAGAAACACAGACATAAATATGCAGATACATATATATATATATATATATATATATATATATATATATATATAGGTCTACCTGATATGACTAAAAGCTCATATGATCGAAATCCAAAACGCTGACACCAGAACACTGACAGCTCAAAACACTGAAAGCTCATTTGATCGACAGCTCATTTGGTCAACACATGAAACCAAAGGATAACGCCTTTTCTCCACTGTAGGATGACTCTGTAGTAGGAATAATAAGTTTGGAGGGGTGTGGGGGGCACAGCCCTCTACATTGGTGGGTGTGGGGGGACAAAGCCCCCCACATATGTCATAAA
Organism: Protopterus annectens; assembly: GCF_019279795.1. Taxonomy (NCBI): domain Eukaryota; kingdom Metazoa; phylum Chordata; order Ceratodontiformes; family Protopteridae; genus Protopterus; species Protopterus annectens. The sequence goes on from NC_056732.1 coordinate 1,215,250,614, forward strand.
TTGTAAACATACATATGGATACATTGAACTGTGTTGACTAAATTCATGTACATAATGTGGGGAGCTATGCATCCCACACCCCCCAATGTGGGGGGCTGTGCCCCCCACACCCCCCAAACTTATTATTCCTACTCCAGGGTTGCCCTAAAGTGGAGAAAGGGCTTTATCCTTTGGTTTCATGTGTCAAGCAAATGAGCTGTCGATCAAATGAACTTTCAGTGTTTTGAGCTGTCAGTGTTCTGGTGTCAGTGTTTTGGTTTTCGATCATATGAGCTGTCGACCATATCAAGTAGACCCATATATATATATATATATATATATATATATATATATATATATATATATATATATATATAGATAGATATAGATATACATGTGACTACTCATACACACTCAGATATATGTACAGTAAAATACATATGTAGAAGGTGCACACAATATGGAACAACCACTATGTCTACAGTTAACACCTGAACAACTGGACACTGTATGGGCCACCCATACAAATGACAATTGTTGCCTGCAACGTATACTCACAGAGAGGTTATCGGGAAAACACCACACACAGGTTTGCAGCAATGGAATACCTTTAATTGTGTACTATTACAGTTCTATATGCCATATTCATATAGCTGTTCAGACACTGACATCCATATAAACAGAGTAATGCAACTGTGAAACAGTTATACTAATACAGTAGTCGGGAAGGTTCACAGCTGTTGTTGTCCAGGCCAAGCACTTCAAATTGTACAATAGTGAGGACAGACTGGGCCACAGGATACCAAACAATCAACAGTATGTAATGCAGGTGTATAGTTCAGCAGTCTCTATCTACACTTTGTACAAAATGACAAGGTGGTAATGACGTCATGTGACCAAATGGGTTGTAACTGTTACATAACAAGGCATAACTGACACCATCACATGCACACTGACAAACAGAACAGTCTGTATGGCAGGAGGCAGTAGGCTTGCATTAACCCAATTTATGTAAGTAATGTAAATATAGGTGAAATATACGGTACTGTACATCCAGATACCTTAAGGCAGCTCACCCCTGCTACCCCCACAGTTTTTAACAGCCTAGGTCATTTATGGTGCCCCCCCCAGACTCAATGGTACAGGGACATGTACCACTGTTACATATACTGGCCTCTGGTGTGCATAAGAGTGCACATGTATTGTGTAGGTGACACCCTCAAATATATGGCCCCAGCCTTACCGTATGTGTGGGGGATACAACAGCAGTGGACTGATGGCAGCAATGGTAGTGTGATACACTCACAGCCCACTACGGAACAACACCCAAGAGCATGTCATATGTGCAAGGCTTGATATGTAGGTGGAGGACAGAGGCTAGAACACAGGCACAAATGCGGATAACTGTTGCCATACACTAAGCAAGTTGCTGGTATTACAGGATAGTCTGCAAAATACCTTTAGTCAGGGAATTGAGGTTAGAAACAGAAATGGATGTAGCCATGTACTGATAGCACTCAACACACACAATGCCAGTGAAATATCTGACACAGGACCTGTGTGGTGGACAAACAACACATGATAGGCACACCTCTTGCCACCAAGAGGATAGCCCCACAGTTGAGAGCTATGCAGACAGTCTGCATTCCAAGGTAAAGTAGTATGTACACACACACACAGACACACACACACTGTAACACCAGTACAATACAAAGTATAACACAACTCTACTCACACTCTGTCTGTAGTTCTTGAACCTCCTACAAATATGTAGCTGGCCTGAGTGTGCCGGTTCTCCTGTAAGAGGTATTACTCCCTGCTGTCTGTAACACTGATGCCCACACACAGGAAGGATGTCCATCACACAGGAAATGTAAAGAGACCACACCCTCATGATTTAGGGGTTTAGAGTAGGTGGTTGCCATGACAGTGGTGATTGGAAGTACTACACATGTGTAATTATATATATATATATATATATATATATATATATATATATATATATATATATATAGCTATCAGGATAATAATATGTACATATATTTCCACCATAAATTCTGGACATGGAGTCTAGCCCTACCCAGCTTCTATAGTCCCGCAGTTGTAGTGCAATGGGATGTCAGGTATGTATAGCAGGTATATTAGTAGACTATTCCTACTGTTATTGGGATTGTGTTCACAGACATGGTGTGTGTTGGAGGTCACATCTGCTTATAACATGTGTGCTATTGGATACTGACAGACATCCTAAGGACATCATAGTAAAGTACCGCTGCTAGCACGTAATGCCCCTGGGGACTGCAGCAGAGATATTGGCCAATATATGTGGACATTCTGACATGCTCTGTACAGTCCAGAGGTGTACACATAACCCCTTAGTGCTAAACATGTGTACCATGCCTGACAATATGGATGTCGACAGCCAAGTAGATGGGTATAACACATAATGAATGGAATTCATTTTCCACCATAGGTTATGCATTCACACACCCCTGTCTGGCCTGACACATAATAATCGCTGGTACAGAGTTGCCATGGCCACATACCACCCACTAGATATTGACATACATCTGTACAGCATCCCACTCCTCTGTCTGACATACATGACTGTTAAGGGAGGCCCAGCAGCAGTAAATCTGGCAAGTATCTGCACATGATATCTCACTGGATAAGTACACTAAGCTGCTAGGCATGTAACAATGCACTGTGCAGGTTACAGGCAGACTGGATCAACACTGGCCTACATCTCCTATGGGGGAATGCACATGTACCTGCATATATAACAGGCTCTACAGACATGTCATAGCACAAGGTAAGATACACCTGTGTGACAGTGCATAACCACAACCAGTGTGAACACAGCCACATATGCTAAGCTAGCATAATATAACAGTATATGGAGTATCTGTTCGATACCATCCTCATATGTGCCACTCACCAACTGACCCTACATATACTGGGCTGCTACACAGTTTGGTCTGATGGCTGTCTGTGGTATGGGACATATGTGTGTATGGCTCTACAAACATGTATGCCACTACGGTACCATACAGTGGAGCAGCATGTAACATCAGATAGGATGGGACCTAGAACAATGTCACTGACCACAGTCTGTACACAGGCTAAAGTACATATTAACACTACACACACTGTTGACATTCACCATAAGTACACAGACTTCAGTACTGTACAAAAATCCACAGAATGTCCATGTTATGTCATCAAATATAACCGCTACTGTACATAACATGTGTAGCAGTCTGATATCTTACTGGCTTGTTATCAGATATGATGACACTAATTATGGTGTACAGCACATGCACCTCGTCATGCACGACATATGTACAAAGGTTGACAGAGGTGTGGCTGGAAGCACATACACAGGGCCAATATTGACATGTTGCTGTGATAACCTCATACATTTACTACGAAAAAACAGGAACCAGGTAGGAATTGAACAGACTGCAATCAATGAACAAATGAAACAGTTCCTGTGGAAAAGGTGAAGAAATGTGAGGTAGCAACCACAAAGATAATGTAAAATTAATGTTATTGCACAATCAAAACAATAGTCATGTGCCCTTTTGTCTTGTAACCCAAGACTTCTTCAGAACAATTAAAATTTGCCAACACCATACTTAAATACCCCTTGGTAACAATGAAAGTTAATTACCAATTAAAAACAAAGTACAAGGAAGTCCTTAAATGAACAAATTTTAAAATACTTGTTATGACTTAAAATTTATCTTGCTCATAAGATGGTAAAAAAATAAATAAATCAATCTAAAAACTTCCAAATATGTGAGTGTGCAAAATGTGCAGAGTTACAATACTGTGGCTCACAGTTTGTTTTTGTAAAAAAAAAAAATTTTAAAGCTTTAATGCCTGATACTTCAATATTGGAATAATACTACATGCCTCATTTATATCAGGGGGGTGGATGGAATTTAATCTAAACTGACACTTTAACTCTTCCCTCTCGAGTCTATTCTTCCACTTTCCTCCCTTGTACTTTGTTTTTAATTGGTAATTAACTTTCATTGCTACCAAGGAGTATTTAAGTATGGTGTTGGCAAATTTTAATTGTTCTGAAGAAGTCTTGGGTTACAAGATGAAAGTGCGCTTGACTATTGTTTGGATTGTGCAATAACATTAATTTTAGATTATCTTTGTGGTTGCTACCTCACATTTTTTCACCATTTCCACAGGAACTGTTTTGTTTGTTCTTTGGTTGCAGTCTGTTCAGTTCCTACCTGGTTCCTGTTTTTTCTTAGTAAATGTATGAGGTTATCACAGCAACATGTCATTATTGGCCCTTTGTATGTGCTTCCAGCCACAATTCTGTCAACCTGTGTACATATGTCTTATTAATTTTACATTATCTTTGTGGTTGCTACCTCACATTTCTTCAATGTTTCCACAGGAACTGTTTTGTTTGTTCTCATACATTTACGTTGTAACAGGGTTTGTTGCAAGATATGTCCTATGAGGGATAAGAAGCCAGTAACTGTCATGGCTTTAACCATCTACAGACTGCAGTCCTCACACTACCTTCTGCAGTCCACAGATAGATGCTCCATATACATGAAACCAAAGGCACAACACACTGCCCTGACTGCAGATGACCATACAGATGGGGATTCCTCATAAACATGGAACTGACATGGCAGGTATTGAGACATGTAGGACAGTCATAGCCACACACACCACTGTTAAACCAATAGTACTCCAAATGCAGTATAGCAACACTTACAGTCGGTAGTCAGATCAGGCACATTCCCCTCCTGTGTGTTGCCCTCTTTCCACAGTGCATGTTGTTAGAGGTAAATCCCCAATCCATCTGAGATGCTGTTTGAAAAATAACAGATCTAGTTCCTGCTCACAGTGAATGAAAAGGGCCAACACCAACATGATGTTCCCAGGTATTGGAGTGTGTTTCCATGCAATTGGCTATGGAATGTTACCACAGCTGTTCCACATGCAATCAGCTAGGGGAGGACTGCAATTCATGCAGAGGCCATCAGCTGATCAGGAGCATCACTTAAAATTCACATGCTGCTACCAAGCAAAGCAGGTGTAGGTCTCCACATTACCCAGAGAGGGAGTGGGAGAGGCAGACAGAGGCAAAGGCAAGTCAGGGAGTGGTGGGAGAGTAAAACCTAAGCATGTTTGTGTCACACATCTACCAGCACAGGTTATCAAACCTCCTGATGACTATGTAGTGCTATCACAGTTCTATGCAGTTAATGGATGCGCCACATGGGTTATCTGTTGTGGAGCCCTCAGAACACATATGTGATGGTGACTGACATCTGCAACAGGGAAATGGTAGCTATACGGTAGGTGATGTACACACACCTGTCCACATGAACAGGTGCCAGCATCAACACAGACACACTATCACAGAGACGCACACACATTGACACACTTGGCAGGGCCAGGATTACAACTCATCAGTAGTGGGATTGCCACAACACATGTGCAAATATCACATGCACCACATGAGTTATATGGGGGTTATATGGGCAAATGATATGAGGAGGTGTCTGACATCAGACAGCATGCTTCAGCATGCCCATGGGGGTTGTAGGGAGTGTGGTTGTGAACATACGCACCATACAACACACACACAAACACAATGGGTGCCAGTACTGACATGCATGGTTGCATGTCTGCATGGGTGTGTGGTGGTTGATTGTGCCAGACGGCTGTACAAGGCTAGGCGATAGGTATACCTTGGCATCAGGCCACATGATGGCCAGCATTGTGGATCAGGGCTGTAGTATCTGCATTTGCCCACACAGGTGGGTATTGTATCCTCCATCCAGTCACCTGGGTGACTACTGAGTGTGGCCAATGCTGTGCATCGCTTGCCATGTATGTGTTCCTTAGTCCATGACATGGACCGTGTCTGGGATGTGCACATCTCACACATGCATGTACAGTGACATGTGGAACTGTACCTGGGGTGTCCGGCCCATGCTGTGAACAAAGATTATCATCAGATGTGCCAGTCTTGCCCACATGTGGTGGGGACTGGTAATGGGCAGCAGATTTAACCTGCACCTAAATTGATAGCATGCAAACAGCATTCCCTGGTGACAGTAGCATCTGTCAATACAGGGCATGTTGTCAGGCATTGTATGTCCTTTGTTGGTCATATGTGATGGCACCACAGGTGTTTTAAGTGTCCATTGGGGAACATGGGGAAGGTGCACTGTCTGCATGTACGTGCATATTGGACAGAGTGCCATGCCCTCTGTAACCCACAGCTATCACCCCATAGTTACTATCACTGGCTAATATGCAGTGTACTACCCACATATTGGCTGTTGCCTAGGCATGTGTCTGTGTATGAGACATGGGTTGAGAGTGTGGTCTGGGTAATACTGGGGTTGTTAACTGTGATTGCTTGGCCTTGATGTCACATGTATGGGTATGGCTTTGCACCCCAGCCTCTCAGCTATTTAACATCTGTTATCCTTGTACAATGGACATTGTGATATATAGTAGGGCCACCATATAAGAAATATACAAAACTCACTCCACATTGGCCATTGGTGTCACACACTCACAACCACCTCCACACAGGATACATGTTACAAACACACACCTGTCATGTCTAGAAATAGAACCCCTACCTAACTAGTTTATTAGACTACAGCACTACGCAGTTATAGTATACACCATGGAGATTACTGTAGTATTCCTTCCCCAAAGGTGTAGCTCACATTGCATGACATCAGCAGGATTACCAAAGTAGAACATTCAAATTGTAGTGAGTGTGACTAGTCTAAAATGCATTGCTCCTTACACATACAGTGAAACACACACACAACATCCACAACCAACATGTGTGGGTAGAACTCCTTCCCCAAAGGTGTATTTTATAATAAATGACATCCGCAGGATTGCCAAAGTAGGCCATTTTAAATGTACTGTGTGTGACTAGCCTAAAATGCATTGCTCCCTACACAGGCAGTGAAACACACGCAAAACATCCATAACTGACATGTGTGGGTATAGAACCCCTAACAGGGGTCTGTATCATACTACAGCATGGAACTGTGATAGGACGCACCATGGAGACTACTAAGGAGCTCCTTCCCCAAAGATGCATTTCACAATGAATGACATCAGCAGGATTGCCAAAATAGGCCATTTTAAATGTGCTGTGTGTGACTAGCCTAAATTTCATTGCTCCCTACACAGACAGTGAGACACACACAAAACATCCACAACTGACATGTGTGGGTATAGAACCCCTAACAGAGGTCTATATTATACTACAGCATAGAGCTGTGATAGGATGCACCACAGGGACTACTAGAGGGATCTTTCCCCAAAGGTGCATTTCACAATGAATGACATCAGCAGGACTGCCAAAGTAGGCCTTTTTAAATGTGTTATGTGTGAATAGCCCAAAATGCATTGCTCCCTATACAGACAGTGAGACATGCACAAAACATCCACAACCAACATATGTGGGTATAGAATCCCTAACAGCGGTCTATATCATACTACAGCATGGAGCTGTTATAGGACACACCACAGAGATTACTAAAGAATTCCTTCCCCAAAGGTGTATTTCAAAATGAATGATATCAGCAGGATTGCCAAAGTAGGCCATTTGAAACATAGTAAGTGTGACAAGCCTATAATGCATTGCTCTGTACACAGACATTGAAATACACACAAACCTTCCAGAACTGCCACGGGTGGGGACAGAACCCTACCACAGTTCTGCATCACACTACAGCAGTATGCAGTTACAGGGCGTGCTACAGAGATTACTGAGCTACCACCGTCCCAGAGGTGTATGTCTAGATGGGTGACATCAGCAGCCTTGCCAAAGTTGAGTATATGAATTGTAAGGAGTGTGAGTATCCTAAAAAGCATTGCTCTCTACACAGACACACACACAAACACTTACCAAAACTAGGGTTAAAACTCCTACCTAACTACTTTAGTATACAACAGCAGTATGCAGTTACAGGACGTGCTACAGAGATTACTGGACTACAGCCTTCACAGAGGTGTAATTCTAGGTGGATGACATCAGCAGCCTTGGCAAAATTGAGTATATGAATTGTAAGGAGTGTGAGTACCCTAAAAAGCATTGTTCTATAGACAGTCAGAGACGGACATACACTCACACACATGCAGTTGCCAAGTCTGTGGTTAGAACTTCTAACTAACTACTTTATCACACTAAAGCAGTACACAGTTACAGGACATGCTATGGATATTATTTGGCTGCAATTTTCCCAGAGGTATATTTCTAGGTGGGTGACATCAGCAGCCTTGCCAAAGTTGAGTATATGAATTGCAAGGAGTGTGAGTACCCTAAAAAGCATTATTCTATACATAGTCAGAGACAGACACACAAACAGTTGCCAAGTCTGGAGTTAGAACTCCTACTTAACTACTTTATCACATGACAGCAGTATGCAGTTACGGGACACACTACGGAGATTATTAGGCTACCACCTTCACAGAGGTGTATTTCTAGGTGGGTGACATCAGCAGCCTTGCCAAAGTTGAGTATATGAATTGTAAGGAGTGTGCGTACCCTAAAAAGTATTGATCAATACACAGTCAGAGACACACACACACACACACACACACACACACACACACACACACACACACACACACACATAGAATTGCCAAGTCTGCGGTTAGAACTCATACCTAACTACTTTATCACACTACAACAGCACACAGTTATGGGACACGCCACAGAGATTACTGGGCTACAACTTTCCCAAAGGTGTATTTCACATTGGATGACCTCCGCTGGCTTGTCATAGTAGGGCTATGGGGAGGGCGGTGTGTGCGTGGGCCATAACCAAGGGCATCTGCAGGCAGGTGCAAGGGGGTGCACTTGCACCCCCCTGGATTTTGACGCTTGCCAAGAGTCTGTCACATTAGCTTTTTAATTAAAAAAAAATATACTGTTTTTGTTTATACAGGCATTCTTCTTTAAGAACGTTCCAGTCGCATCATGCATTGTCGCACAGTCTGGTATTCCTTTCCGCCCGCGTGCGAAATTTTAAATACAACATGATGTTCTGTTGTGTGTGTATAACAGCAAGTAAATGGAGATCTGTAAGAGATGTGGAATTCTGTGGGACAGCCACAGTCACAATCTGCAGGTAAGTGTTGAACCCAACAGTGTTATGTTTCTTTGTGGTCATCATTACTTCAAATCGGGTGACTAAAGGGTGAGTCACACTGCCTGGCCCGCGGCAGTTGGGACTGTGCCTCGGGCCAGCAAATTAATACTAGAAACCTTTCAATGAGTTGAGGCTCGTTTTGTCCTGCCTGTCTTCAGGGCTTACATTACGGTTCTTTTTCATTCTGATCCCCCTTGTCTGGGCATGGGCTATGCTGCAGAGTGGAATTAGGTCCAGAGCTCCAATATGCCAACAGGAAAGAAGTTCAAACTTAGCAAGTAAATCCCTTGTGTCAGCAGCAAAGACCTTCCTAGTGGGCTTCACAATGCTTTTCTTTGTATTTACGTAAGTGACACTGCAGCTGTTCACTTTAATCACTGAAGTAGTAGTGTAGCTAATGATTGTTTTGACTATTGCATGTATTCACAGCAACAGGAAAGATGCAACAAGATGTGGGTCTGCGTTGCCAGGGTTGGGGAGCGAGCTCCTGTTATGTTGTATTATAGTTAAAAATATTATGCTGTTTCAGCTTAGAGAAACAAGAATGCTTAAAAGTAAAGAGTGGTTGATGAAACAGATGTTATTTTTGTGTCATTAGAATCCTACCCAGGTTAATGAATTCAAGTTGTGTGCCTTAGGTGGAATTGGATCTAGATGTCAAGTCCAAACATGTTACACATAAATTGCTGACAACTTTTATTATAAAGCATGCATGACAAAATCACCCATGCTAGTTAACGTCTTGAGTGAATTGTTGGCCTAAAGTTGCTGAATTGTGTTATAACTTTTTGAATGCGGTTGTTTAATGATTTGATCCTAAAGGTGGGCAGTAGAGACCAAAATAAGTACTGAATTAACTTTACCTGCATCAGGTGACTTGGCTTTTAAATTGTAAAAAGGAAGCAGATCACATTTGGATACCTCTGTTTTCAGTTGTTTGACATATGCAGTTCACTTAGTGGCTAGTGTGCTTGTTAAGATGATCGACCGATTTACTTTTGTTAAGCATTATAATTCTTTTGGTGAAGGAAAAGTATGTCATCCTTTTGATGTATAATGTTACAACCACAGCAGACCGTGTGGTAGAACTGGACAACGAGCCTAAAACAAACCTTGAAAAAACAGCTTGGCAGTGTCAGTTTGATGAATTATGTATTAGTGAGTTACATTACGGTAGAATATTTTCAACTGTGTTTAAGTAATTTTGTTTAGATTTTCTTTGGTGTTAGAAGTTCCTTTTAAATGTAGCCTGTTTACATGGATTTTCACTACTTATTTAAAACACTGTGAAGTATAACGTTTGTATATATTGAATGTATGTGATGCTTGCATTGATTAACACTCTGGTGTAATGCCTTTTTTTCTTTCAAAGTCATGTGGCATTTGTTCCATCCACTTTTTTTAGCATGATAGCAGGTGCATCGAAATTTGATCTGCCAAGTAATGCTTTCTCCTACAATTCCTTGCTATGAACAAGCACTTGTGTACCAATTTTTTCAGAGTTTTTTTTTTTCTTTGTGTATTTTGCAGTATTCTGTACTTGTGTATATTTCTTATTTTTGTATCTCTTTTTGAATACACTCACTTTTGGTCTTGTTTTTCATAGTTTTTAATTCATTGTTAGTATTTTAATTATATGTCTCCTTGTGTAGAAATTGGATCCACAAATATGCAGTTGTCAAGTAAATTCTTATCAGTCACCCATCATGTTTTATGTTTATTTTTCTGCTTGCAGCTGCGTTTAGATAATTGGACAGGATTGATGCCTCTTGCACTTTAACTGCGTTATTTGTACTTTTTTGTTTGACTCTGCAGCCACATTCTAGACCATTTACTCTGGCTTCCCAATGCCCTCTCTCAACAACAGTGTATTGTTTTACATAAGGTAGTTCTCATGGTTTTGTTTGAAATGGAGTGCTTGTCAGATGTTCATGTCAGTAATGTGTATCCAATTTGCACTTTAATTTTCAAAGTGTAAGTGCTATTTTCTTAAATGTAGTTGGATATTTTTAATAGTAGTGTTGTGTGTATGTGGTGTTTTAGACTTCGTTCCTATCAGCATATGCGATCCAGAAAGAACAGACAGCAGAATAGTCCCCACTGTCTTTTGGGATCATGGCATAATGATGCTTGGTGTAAAAGTGAGCAACACACAGTCTTTTTTTATGTATTTAGATATTTTATATAAGCAGAGTTAAAAGAAATAAATTGCCTGGCATTTTGTCCTGCAAAAACTTAACTTTCTAATAAAAAATAATTGAGTAGGTCCAGTATACCATTTGTCCTTGTCTTCTGGTAAAATCTTTTGTTACCTTTTGTTACTCTTTTCGGGTTTCCTCCCATTCTTTTCTACCACTTTGCGATCGATTGTCTTATTGTTTATTGGCATTTGTAACTTTTTTAGTACTTTATGCTTCTGTTGAGTTCCCATAAGTTGAGACTCTCTCTCCCTTTTATCCCTCCTTCCATCTGGCTAGTTGGCAGCAGTAACCTTGTTTTCTGCCCCTCTCCTTCATTACTTTTCCTTAGCCTGTGTACCTCAGGCAGCAGTAACCTTGTTTTCTGCCCCTCTCCTTCATTACTTTTCCTTAGCCTGTGCACCTCATTTTCCTTATTCACACTTCCCCTGTTTTTTTTTCTTTTTTATGTTTTTATTTTCTGTTCTTTATTTGCTCTTTTATACCCTTAATTTATCCTCTTCTATCTTCATTCTCCCATTGTCTGTTGACCATGTAGCAGTCTATCTGTAGTTCTTAATTAAGTACCATGCATATTCTTGCAACCCGAATAAGCCTCAGATTTTTTTGTAGCCAACTAATTGGTGTTGCAGTTTGATAATTCATTATATTGATGGTTATGCTGTTGTAGCCAACTATAGTATAATTAATACAATCAGGAAGGTGAATCAAAGAATGTTTGCATGGTTCTAAAAATGTGTTCAAGGAGCCTATGATTTGAAAACAACCCAAAGGTAAACTTACCCTGCCACTGGCCAGATGCATTTTCTTTGAATGTGGGTTTCATTGCTGTTTCAGTGAATGTGGGTTTCAAAGGTAGAGAAGTTTTAATGCTAAGTCTGTTTTCATTGTAAGGCTATTGCTTTGTTTAGGTTTAGTAAATTTCTATCAGTGTTTGTGTCATAACATTTGAAATAAAAGTTGTAAATTAAATCCAAACATCTGTAATCATTGTAGAAGTAAAGCATAAAACAGTATGCACACTAAGAAATTTGAACAGTGTCTATGGCAAATAGAGAGAAATAGCCAAGTAATGGGACACTGGAAAGGCTTCATGGGTGGGGCTGTGTGTGTGTGTGGAGCTGTGTGTGCGGGGCTCTGGGTTTGCACCCCCCTGCAAGAAATCCTGCAGGTTCTCTTGGCCATAACCCATTCATCTAGGGGGTGACACTCTTTGGCCGGTTAGACCTGCATGAATGCATAAGTGTAGCTAAGTAACTTTTATCTGCACTTTTTAAAGTAATTTGTTTGTGTTGCATTGAACAATATCTACCTGGAAGTTGACTGTTTTTTCAGTAGTACATGTGGTATTTTCAGTTAAGGCTTGTTAAAAACCTCCATAGCCAGTGATAGGTGGGGGAAGTTTCCTTCATTGTTATTCAGTTTCTGTCTTATACAAGTGGTACAGTGAATTATCTTCTGTTTAAACTGTGAGCTTTGGCCGGTTAAGACCTGCATGATCGCATAAGTGTAGCTAAGTAATTTTTATCTGCACTTTTTAAAGTAATTTGTTTGTGTTGCATTGAGCAATATCTACCTGGAAGTTGACTGTTTTTTCAGTAGTGCATGTGGTATTTTCAGTTAAGGCTTGTTAAAAACCTGCATAGCCAGTGATAAGTGGGGGAAGTTTCCTTCATTGTTATTCAGTTTCTGTCTTATACAAGTGGTACTGTGAATTATCTTCTGTTTAAACTGTGAGTGTTGGCCGGTTAAGACCAGCATGAATGCATAAGTGTAGCTAAGTAACTTTTATCTGCACTTTTTAAAGTAATTTGTTTGTGTTGCATTGAGCAATATCTACCTGGAAGTTGACTGTTTTTTACAAGTGCATGTGGTATTTTCAGTTAAGGCTTGTTAAAAACCTGCATAGCCAGTGATAGGTGGGGGAAGTTTCCTTCATTGTTATTCAGTTTCTGTCTTATACAAGTGGTACAGTGAATTATCTTCTGTTTAAACTGTGAGCTTTGGCCGGTTAAGACCTGCATGAATGCATAAGTGTAGCTAAGTAACTTTTATCTGCACTTTTTAAAGTAATTTGTTTGTGTTGCATTGAGCAATATCTACCTGGAAGTTGACTGTTTTTCAGTAGTGCATGTGGTATTTTCAGTTAAGGCTTGTTAAAAACCTGCATAGCCAGTGATAGGTGGGGAAGTTTCCTTCATTGTTATTCAGTGTCTGTCTTATACAAGTGGTACAGTGAATTATCTTCTGTTTAAACTGTGAGCTTTGGCCGGTTAAGACCTGCATGAATGCATAAGTGTAGCTAAGTAACTTTATCTGCACTTTTAAAGTAATTTGTTTGTGTTGCATTGAGCAATATCTACCTGGAAGATGACTGTTATTCAGTAGTGCATGTGGTATTTTCAGTTAAGGCTTGTTATAACCTGCATAGCCAGTGATAGGTGGGGAAGTTTCCTTCATTGTTATTCAGTTTCTGTCTTATACAAGTGGTACAGTGAATTATCTTCTGTTTAAACTGTGAGCTTTGGCCGGTTAAGACCTGCATGAATGCATAAGTGTAGCTAAGTAACTTTTATCTGCACTTTTTAAAGTAATTTGTTTGTGTTGCATTGAGCAATATCTACCTGGAAGTTGACTGTTTTTCAGTAGTGCATGTGGTATTTTCAGTTAAGGCTTGTTAAAAACCTGCATAGCCAGTGATAGGTGGGGGAAGTTTCCTTCATTGTTATTCAGTTTCTGTCTTATACAAGTGGTACAGTGAATTATCTTCTGTTTAAACTGTGAGCTTTGGCCGGTTAAGACCTGCATGAATGCATAAGTGTAGCTAAGTAACTTTTATCTGCACTTTTAAAGTAATTTGTCTGTGTTGCATTGAGCAATATCTACCTGGAAGTTGACTGTTATTCAGTAGTGCATGTGGTATTTTCAGTTAAGGCTTGTTAAAAACCTGCATAGCCTGTGATAGATCGGGGAAGTTTCCTTCATTGTTATTCAGTTTCTGTCTTATACAAGTGGTACAGTGAATTATCTTCTGCTTAAACTGTGAGCTTTGGCTGATTAAGACCTGCATGAAAGCATAAGTGTAGCTAAGTAACTTTTATCTGCATTTTTAAAGTAATTTGTCTGTGTTGCATTGAGCAATATCTACCTGGAAGTTGACTGTTATTCAGTAGTGCATGTGGTATTTTCAGTTAAGGCTTGTTAAAAACCTGCATAGCCAGTGATAGGTGGGGGAAGTTTCCTTCATTGTTATTCAGTTTCTGTCTTATACAAGTGGTACAGTGAATTATCTTCTGTTTAAACTGTGAGCTTTGGCCGGTTAAGACCTGCATGAATGCATAAGTGTAGCTAAGTAACTTTTATCTGCACTTTTTAAAGTAATTTGTTTGTGTTGCATTGAGCAATATCTACCTGGAAGTTGACTGTTTTTCAGTAGTGCATGTGGTATTTTCAGTTAAGGCTTGTTAAAAACCTGCATAGCCAGTGATAGGTGGGGGAAGTTTCCTTCATTGTTATTCAGTTTCTGTCTTATACAAGTGGTACAGTGAATTATCTTCTGTTTAAACTGTGAGCTTTGGCCGGTTAAGACCTGCATGAATGCATAAGTGTAGCTAAGTAACTTTTATCTGCACTTTTTAAAGTAATTTGTTTGTGTTGCATTGAGCAATATCTACCTGGAAGTTGACTGTTATTCAGTAGTGCATGTGGTATTTTCAGTTAAGGCTTGTTAAAACCTGCATAGCCAGTGATAGGTGGGGAAGTTTCCTTCATTGTTATTCAGTTTCTGTCTTATACAAGTGGTACAGTGAATTATCTTCTGTTTAAACTGTGAGCTTTGGCCGGTTAAGACCTGCATGAAAGCATAAGTGTAGATAAGTAACTTTTATCTGCACTTTTTAAAGTAATTTGTTTGTGTTGCATTGAGCAATATCTACCTGGAAGTTGACTGTTATTCAGTAGTGCATGTGGTATTTTCAGTTAAGGCTTGTTAAAACCTGCATAGCCAGTGATAGGTGGGGAAGTTTCCTTCATTGTTATTCAGTTTCTGTCTTATACAAGTGGTACAGTGAATTATCTTCTGTTTAAACTGTGAGCTTTGGCCGGTTAAGACCTGCATGAATGCATAAGTGTAGCTAAGTAACTTTTATCTGCACTTTTTAAAGTAATTTGTTTGTGTTGCATTGAGCAATATCTACCTGGAAGTTGACTGTTATTCAGTAGTGCATGTGGTATTTTCAGTTAAGGCTTGTTAAAAACCTGCATAGCCAGTGATAGGTGGGGGAAGTTTCCTTCATTGTTATTCAGTTTCTGTCTTATACAAGTGGTACAGTGAATTATCTTCTGTTTAAACTGTGAGCTTTGGCCGGTTAAGACCTGCATGAATGCATAAGTGTAGCTAAGTAACTTTTATCTGCACTTTTAAAGTAATTTGTTTGTGTTGCATTGAGCAATATCTACCTGGAAGTTGACTGTTTTTCAGTAGTGCATGTGGTATTTTCAGTTAAGGCTTGTTAAAACCTGCATAGCCAGTGATAGGTGGGGAAGTTTCCTTCATTGTTATTCAGTTTCTGTCTTATACAAGTGGTACAGTGAATTATCTTCTGTTTAAACTGTGAGCTTTGGCGGTTAAGACCTGCATGAATGCATAAGTGTAGCTAAGTAACTTTTATCTGCACTTTTAAAGTAATTTGTTTGTGTTGCATTGAGCAATATCTACCTGGAAGTTGACTGTTTTTCAGTAGTGCATGTGGTATTTTCAGTTATGGCTTGTTAAAAACCTGCTTACCCTGTGATTCGTGGGGCAAGTTTCCTTCATTGTTATTCAGTTTCTGTCTTATACAAGTGGTACAGTGAATTATCTTCTGTTTAAACTGTGAGCTTTGGCCGGTTAAGACCTGCATGAATGCATAAGTGTAGCTAAGTAACTTTTATCTGCACTTTTTAAAGTAATTTGTTTGTGTTGCATTGAGCAATATCTACCTGGAAGTTGACTGTTTTTCAGTAGTGCATGTGGTATTTTCAGTTAAGGCTTGTTAAAACCCTGCATAGCCAGTGATAGGTGGGGAAGTTTCCTTCATTGTTATTCAGTTTCTGTCTTATACAAGTGGTACAGTGAATTATCTTCTGTTTAAACTGTGAGCTTTGGCCGGTTAAGACCTGCATGGATGCATAAGTGTAGCTAAGTAACTTTTATCTGCATTTTTAAAGTAATTTGTTTGTGTTGCATTGAGCAATATCTACCTGGAAGTTGACTGTTTTTCAGTAGTGCATGTGGTATTTTCAGTTAAGGCTTGTTAAAAACCTGCATAGCCAGTGATAGGTGGGGGAAGTTTCCTTCATTGTTATTCAGTTTCTGTCTTATACAAGTGGTACAGTGAATTATCTTCTGTTTAAACTGTGAGCTTTGGCCAGTTAAGACCTGCATGAATGCATAAGTGTAGCTAAGTAACTTTTATCTGCACTTTTTAAAGTAATTTGTTTGTGTTGCATTGAGCAATATCTACCTGGAAGTTGACTGTTATTCAGTAGTGCATGTGGTATTTTCAGTTAAGGCTTGTTAAAAACCTGCATAGCCAGTGATAGGTGGGGGAAGTTTCCTTCATTGTTATTCAGTTTCTGTCCTATACAAGTGGTACAGTGAATTATCTTCTGTTTAAACTATGAGCTTTGGCTGGTTAAGACCTGCATGAATGCATAAGTGTAGCTAAGTAACTTTTATCTGCACTTTTTAAAGTAATTTGTTTGTGTTGCATTGAGCAATATCTGCCTGGAAATTGTCTGTTTTTTCAGTAGTGCATGTGGTATTTTCAGTTAAAGCTTGTTAAAAACCTGCATAGCCAGTGATAGATGGGGGAAGTTTCCTTCATTGTTATTCAGTTTCTGTCTTATACAAGTGGTACAGTGAATTATCTTCTGTTTAAACTGTGAGCTTTGGCCGGTTAATACCTGCATGAATGCATAAGTGTAGCTAAGTAACTTTCATCTGCACTTTTTAAAGTAATTTGTTTGTGTTGCATTGAGCAATATCTACCTTGAAGTTGACTTTTTTCAGTAGTGCATGTGGTATTTTCAGTTAAGGCTTGTTAAAAACCTGCATAGCCAGTGATAGGTGGGGGAAGTTTCCTTCATTGCTATTCAGTTTCTGTCTTATACAAGTGGTACAGTGAATTATCTTCTGTTTAAACTGTGAGCTTTGGCCAGTTAAGACCTGCATGGATGCATAAATGTAGCTAAGTAACTTTTATCTGCACTTTTTAAAGTAATTTGTTTGTGTTGCATTGAGCAATATTTACCTGGAAGTTGACTGTTTTTTCAGTAGTGCATGTGGTATTTTTAGTTAAGGCTTGTTAAAAACCTGTATAGCCAGTGATAGGTGGGGGAAGTTTCCTTTATTGTTATTCAGTTTCTGTTTAAACTGTGATCTTTGGCTGGTTACGACCTGCATGAATGCATAAGTGTAACTAAGTAACTTTTATCTGCACTGTTTAAAGTAATTTGTTTGTGTTGCATTGAGCAATATCTACCTGGAAGTTGAGTGTTTTTTCAGTAGGTCCCCACCCACCCTCCCTGTTTTTGTGTTGGTGTTAATCTTGGTGGCTTTGAAACTGCCCACCTCTCTTGTAAATTTGCACTTGGATACTTCTCCCTGGCCCATCTCATTTGCTCACTCAAAAAAAAAAAAAAAAATATATTATCTGCTTTTACTGTATTTGTGTTTCTTCCTACTTTATTTTGCTTTTGCGTCATCTTAATAGTACTCAATTGTATTTATTACTGCTTGGTGTAACTCACTCTAAGCCTTTTAGTTTAAGCACTTGGGCTTTAGACCAGTTGTTTTACATTAAGAAGGTTTGTGCTCTGCACTGTAGTGACAGGACAGGTAGCTTACATCCTTCTGAGTTGGGAACTGCTGATTGAGGGCTCAGTGTTTGTTATTCTAAAAGTTTACTAATTCTGGTTTAAGCACTTGGGCTTCAGGCCAGTTATTTTACATTAAGAGGGTTCGTGGTCTGCACTCTTGTGGGAGGAGAGGCTGGACTCTGCCCTTCTGAGCTGGGAATTTCTTTTTAAAGGCTTATAGTGCCTGCATATTTGTACTGATTCTTACTAAATTGGTACACCTTGTTTGCTGTAGCATAGACTAGATCCAGGCCTTCTGAATCTAGTTTTGTTTGAATAACTTGAGCACTAATCCAGGCATTCTTTAAAGTATTCAGTTGTATTTATTTCTGCTTGGTAGTAACTTGATTAAAGTGTAGCTATCATTCAAAGTCTTTTGGATTAAGCACTTGGCCTCAGACCAGTTGTTTTACATTAGGAAGGTTTGTGGCCTGCACTGTGGTGGCAAGACAGGTAGCTTACATCCTTCTAAGTAGGGAACTGCTGATTGAGGGCTCAGTGTCTGTTATTCGAAAAGTGTATTAGTTCTGGTTTAAGCACTTGGGCTGCAGGCCAGTTATTTTACATTAAGAAGGTTCGTGGTCTGCACTCTTGTGGGAGGAGAGGCTGGACTCTGCCCTTCTGAGCTGGGAATTTCTGGTTAGAGGTTTATAGTGCCTGCATATTTGAACTGTTTCTTACTAAACTGGTACACCTTGTTTGCTGTCGCATATACTAGATCCAGGCCTGCTGAATCTAGCTTTGTTTGTATGCTTGTTTGCTTGTTATTTCCCCTGAAACGCTAATTCCACCTAAAACGCAGCTTTTCAGCACTTCTGTGGATCCCTAGTGACATCCGCATTGCTTACTATACTTATTTTCTTGTTTCACTTGAAAGAAAATTACTGTTTGCCATTTTTGCATTTAAGTTACTTGTAACACATTGCATTTAAGTTACCTGGCACTTGCTCACTAAAGCAATTATATAAGTCAGCACAAAAAAATTAAAAGCACTACACCCTCACAAACTCCCCTTGAGTACCTTGTTCCCCATTGGCCCTTTTTTTTCAATTATAAAGGAATTCCCAATACTATTCTAGCATGCCCAAAGGTCAGTTGTCAATCTCCTCTCCAGTCCAGCTGGTGAATCTGGGAATCTAGAGGCATGTTACAACTGCCTCATGAACACAGACAACCCTCTCCTCCTCCCAACAAATTCCAACACATGTGAGAGATGCAACCATATAGCTAAACTGGAGGCTAAGCTCTCTCAACTCAGTACTGGTGAAACCTGTCAGGAGGAGAAGGAAACCACACTCACTACAATTCCAGTCTCACATAGACCTACCACGACAGCAAACCAAACACATAAACACACAAAAACATACTTGGAGGCTCTAAATAAAAATCTGCCTAAGCAGCAGAGACCTCCAAAGCAGACACTCAAGCAACCCCTACCCCAAAACAAAACACGTGCAACACATAGCTCATGAAGCCAGTGTGCCAAACAGTCACAGCCCTTAAGGCTAAACAACACACCTGATACAGTTGTAATAGGTGACTCTATCATCAGGCACACTGACGTCCCGCTCACCAGGCTGAACAAGGAGAAGGTCACGGTGAGCTGCCTGTCGGGCGCTAGAATCCGCCACATAACACAAGCACTCAGGTCACTCCAAGGCAAGTACAAATATGACTCAGTCATTGTCCATGCTGGTGTGAATGACCTGAGACATACCTCCCTGGACTACATGAAAAGGGACATAGAGGAGCTCTCTGAGCATGTGGCTCAGGCCAGTATCACCCTGACCTTGAGTAGCATCTTACCCTCACCAAGAATGATGCCACAATATGAAGACAAGATGATCAATTTCAACAATTGGCTTAAGTATTGGTGTCATTCAAAGGGGATCCAATTCCTGTCAGCCTGGGATGACATGCTCGACAAGCCACGATGGTTTGCTAGGGACGGCTTGCACCTGTCACCCCTGGGCTTTTGGATATTGGCAAAGACTCTTGCTACCCCCATAGTGCCTTTTTTAGGCAAGGCTCAAAAGACAAACCCACCTCCATAGGTATCAGGGATAAGAAACTAAGAGTAATGCTACTCAACGCCAGAAGTCTAAACCTTAAGATGCATTCACTTGAAACTCTCCTTAGCATGGAGAACATTTATATCTGTGCAGTAACAGAAACCTGGTTCAAGGCTCCCGAGAACACCCCAGCACTACCAGGTTATACCTCATACCATGCTTTTCGGCCCCAAAACTTGGACCAAACCACAAAAGGAGGAGGAGTATCAATATTCGTCAAAGATACCCACACCTCCAGGTTGGTGGCACAGCACAAAGCATCAGAGACTATCCATGTGCAACTAACAGTGGGTAAAACTGCCTTCCAGTTTATAGCCTGCTACAGACCACCCTCCCAAACCCAGGAACCCCACTCGGCCTTCCTGAGAACACTGGAAAATATGAAGGTCTCTCCAAACACCATTATATTGGGCGACTTCAACTACCCAAACATAGACTGGGAGCATTACTCTAGCTCCAACACCCTAGCTGAAAGGTTCCTAGAATTTATAAACTCAAATCCTAGGGAACAACTTGTTACCACTCCCACAAGAGGGGAAAACATACTGGACCTGATCATTACCAACATGGGGACTCTATGCTCCAGACCAGAAGTGTATCCCTCACTGGTAAGATCAGAACATAAACTAATCTCACTGGATATTCACATCCCGACCCCACCCCCTGCCCAGAAAACCACAGTGAAAAACTTCTGTAAAGCAAATTTCACACTCCTCAAAACCGAGGTGGAATCCTTCAAAGCCCCCGGGCCTGTGGAAAATACGGCCCAGACAGCAGAATCCTTTATAAACGCATTCTATGAACACCTTCAGGAATGCATGGATCATGCGATCCCAAATAAAACCAAGATCCAATCCTCCAAAGGCAGACGTCCTGTCTGGTGGACCCCAGCTATAAACAAACTATACAATAGAAGGAGGAAGCTACTACATGACAGAGCAAAATCCCAAAAAGGGAAGGCATCTCTGATCAGTGTTAGCAAACAACTACGGGCACTCATAAAATCGTCTAAGGCCAGCTTCAAGAGAAAAATTGCACAGGACACTAAGGATAATCACAAGGCTTTCTTTAGTTATGTTAGGAACCTGGGTGGGAATTCCCAGATATGCTCAGAATTAGTCCACAATGACAAAAAATACACCGATCTCACAGACATTGCCAACATCCTAGCTGACAGGTTCAGCACAAACTTCTCCCCCTCCCACCAAAAGGGCAAATGTCTATCCCAGCAGAGTGCTGCCCCCCTGACATCTCAGATGCTCAGGTAAGAGCCGCCCTCTCCAAAGCAAAAAACACAGCATCAATGGGACCAGACGGTGTCCCGGGCTGTGTCCTACATGAACTCCAAGAACAGCTAAACCCAAACATAAAACTACTGTTCAATCTCAGCCTTACCACAGGATATGTACCCAAAGAGTGGCATACAGCAACAGTGGTCCCTCTCCATAAATGTGGTGCCTCAATGGATCCTGGAAATTATCACCCTATAAGCCTGACTAGCGTGGTCTGCAAAGCTATGGAAAGGATCATCATTGACCTCATAAAAAAAGATATTGGGGACCTACAGACACTGGATCCTACCCAGTTCGGCTTTGTTAAGGGCAAATCCTGCCTCTTAAACCTGGTCGATTTCTTTGAAACAGTCACCAAGGCCATTGACGAGGGGAAGGTGGTCCACACAGCCTACCTGGACCTCGCAAAAGCCTTTGATACAATACCCCAATTCGGCATTATAGATAAGCTCACCAGCTTAAATATAAACCCCTTTGTCACTAGATGGGTTGCAAATTGGCTCAAGGACAGAACCCACATGGTTAGAATTGCTGGAGCCATGTCTGACTCCAAGCCAGTTACAAGTAGCATCCCACAAGGCTCAATCCTGGGACCTCTCCTGTTCGGTATATATTTCTCGGAGGTACAGGCAAACACGGAAGGACTGTGGCTGACCAAGTTCACAGATGATTGCAAACTGGGTGCTATAATCGACTCTCCAGCCGACACAAGCATCCTCCAAAAGGGCCTCATAGAAACAGACAACTGGTGCCAGAGCCATGGCCTCAAGCTAAACGCCAAAAAGTATATAGTCATCCCCTTTGGCAAAAACAAAGTGCCCACAAATTACCACACAGGTGATAATCCATTAAGTACGGAAGAAGTAATTAGGGACGTGGGCACCCAAGTTGATAGCAATCTCTCATTTGACAACCAAGTGGCCAAAGTAGTTAGAAAAACATTTTATATAGCCCACCTAATCATGAAGGGATTCACATCTAGATCAGGGGAGGTCATCGTGCCTCTTTGCTCATCCCTCATCAGGCCCATAATTGAGTACAATGCCCCTTTTGGGATGTACCTTACCAGACACCTGCAGCAACTGGAAAGACCCCAAAAGTACCTCACCAAGAGGATCAAAGGGCTCAAACAGATGCCATATGCTGCCTGGTTAAAGAAACTCCAGCTCTACTCAGTGGCTAACCACCTGCTCAGAGGCGATCTGTGCCTGACGTATAAAGCCATGTCCAACCCGGAATTAATGGACATGCTGCACCTCAGAAAATCCAATTCCCATTGAGCTACGCGCTCGAGAGACTTGAACCTCAGCACTGAAATAAATAGGACATGCTGGAGGGACAGATTCATAACCCAGAGGCTCCCTTCACTCTGGAATAAAATCCCAGTCCAGGTTAGGCAGAGTCCCTCATTGACTCTCTTCAGGAGAAATCTTGATGAGTGGATGGGGGATCGTAGTTTTACCCCGGGTATCACTTCTGTGTCACTGTTAGACAGAGGCACAGTATACTAACCTCGAAAAAAGGCATAGCAAAATTAATTTTAAAATGGGTGGCGAAAGCCAAACACACTCTGGCTAGGCTTATAAATGCCCTTGGGCAGATAGCCTAGTATGAACCTATGAACCTATATGCGGGCACACATGGGGTCATATGACACAGGTACGTGTATACAACTGTGTACAGTCATGCTTCACAGCTGGCACGTGCACCACATGGCCTGTAATGCTAACAGATACTGGTGGCTAGTATCTGCAGTGAGTGATATCTGCACTTCATGTGTTTTGGGCCCTTTGGCTCTGTGCTGGGTGGGGCAGGTCTTTATGGCTCCTTGTCACAGTCACCCTCTTCCACACATCTATGCATGTCTACCTTTGGCTTATTATAGTGTGTTGTCCTGACATATATGTCAGTATTCATATCCACTGTGTGTGAAAGCCATGAGTGGTGCATTCTGACGAGTGTCTGCACTAACAACTGCAACTGCCAGATATGTCTGGTCCACTGGCGTTTGCAGTCATGGCCTTCATGTGTGTGAGCATGCCCAGTATAACCTTTCAGTATGTTGTTGACTGACATTGCCATCATTTCTCTAAGTGTGTGAGCATGCCCGGTATGGCAGTCTGTATTGAATGTGTAGATCGTGTTCAGGTAGCTTGTGCTGCAGTGCTGACCTTTGCGTTGTACACCGACAAGTAGCATGCTGTCTCTGCAGGGTATCCATTGATCATTTGGCTTTGACTGTTACTGCATTCTTGCATAGCGGGGGGGGCAGATCTGACTGTTTCTACATTTCTACAGAGGAGTGGGTGGGGGCACACCTGACTGTTATTACATTACTATGTAGGATGGGAAAGGCACACCTGACTATTTCTACATTTCTGCACAGGGTTGGGGGGGGGGGCACACATGACTGTTATTACATTACTTTGCAGGATGGAGGTCACACTGGACTATTTCTACATTTCTACACAGGGTTGGGGGGCACATCTGACTGTTATTACATTACTATGTAGGATGTGGGGGGCACATATGAACCTTGTACACATTTGATATGACTGTACTGGTATGTCAGGTACTCCATTTCATTCTGTATTGTTAACTATCATGCTGACTAGAGGCATACCAGTGTACTACAGATCATGGCTTTGGTTGCCCTGCATATTATTGCCTGACTTACTACCCTTCAGAACTTACATCCCACTGCCTGGCCTGCTGTTGTCTGTCTGTGTAGGCTTGAGGGGGAGGTTAACCATAGCCATCATTCTGTGGCCATGGCACTGGCACTGTTTGGGTTTGTCTACACCTGTCCTGCTGGCTGAGACTGTTGTTGGGTATGTGAACCATCCTGACTGGCATGTGTGGATCATATGGACACACATGTCACTCAGCACATTTCCTGCAGTGGGTTTTGTCACCCTGTGTAGTGCTGGCAACTATGGTGACTCCAGTATGTGTTACAGATGTCATGGTGCCACTGTGGGTGTCTACTGTCTGCTACCATAACATTCAGCCACCCAATTCCCTTGCATGCTCACATCCAAACCATAACTACAGATAACAACAAATTCTCCTCCATTTGGCAATTGGTAGGTTGATTGACTTACCTTGAGGGTGTGCCAGACTTGCAGATGGTGCTGGAGGGCTGCCTATGTTGGATGCACATAGTACACTTCCTATGCATGGTTGAGCACAGGTAGTGTCATATTTGGCATTCCTTTTACTGTATGTGTGAGTCAGAGAGAGGTGTAATTCCCTGGGTCCCTACTGTGTCAATGCATGTGCTATGCATTATTGCCTCTTTGCCAAGGCCAGGGCATACTGGGCATGCCTCCTTCTGCCTACTGGGGCAGGCTCAGGTTGTTCCTCCTCTGTATCACTCTGTGCCTGTGCAGGCCTTGGCATTGGTTGGGGGCTGTGTGGCCCTGCCCCATGCTGTTCCTGCTGCAGCTGTTTCCATAGGATCATATAGTGTAGCATAGCAGAGACCATAACAATTTGGGTACATGTAGCTGGTGAATACTGCAAGGCTCCACCGGATGTCTCCAGACACCGGAACCGTGACCTGACCATCCCAAACACATGCTCTATTAAATGCCTGGCCTGTGCGTGTGCATCATTGTGGCATTGCTGTTCAGGTGTGTGTGCATTTCTGATAGGTGTCATCAGCCATGGCTCCAGTGTGTACCCAGCATCCCCCACTAGGTGACCATAGGGGATGTCGTCATTGGCAAATCTCTGGTACAGCTGCATCAGATGCCATATATGGGAATCGTCATAGCTTCCAGGGCAGCCAGCACACACTTTCATTATAATGCCCTGGGAATCACATACAACCTGGCAGTTGATGGAGGGGATGCCCCTGTGGTTGATGTAGGCCCTACCTTGCTCACTGGGTGGTGCTTTGATACATATGTGCGTGCAGTCTATAGCACCCACTACCCCAGGGTATTCTGCTATTTGGTGGAAGAGACACATATTGCTGGTCAACACCTCACGGATGTTGAGGAATGTACGTGCTCAGAAGCATGTGCTGACATGGCATCCAGGAACTGGTGGAATATTCTGGATGCTGATGCCTGTGAGATCCCCATGATATCACCAGCTGTGCTTTGGGAGGTACCTTTGGCTAGTATACCTAGGCCTACACATACCTTGGTATCCACTGGGATGGGTTCCCCTCGGTCAGTTTGGTGTGTCAGGTGTGGCCAGCACTGCTCAACAATTTGCTGTAGGAGGTCTCTGTCCACCCTATAGTACTCCACTATCTCCAGCTCATGTAGCCCCTGGTAGGTTACCCTGGGTCTGTATACTCTTCTCCGTCTCCTCACTGTGGGTTGTTTGGCAGCATTCACATCCTCACCACCCTTAGCCTCTTGCACATGTTGTTCTATGTTGCCTGCTCCAGCCCTTCTCATTTTGTAGGTTTGTTTGTTAAAATTTCCCCGCTTGTATATACTGGTGGTGTAGAGTGTGGGAAAAAACAGAGGGGAAGGTGTTTGCTTAGTTTATAGTAATGTTCTGGGCTGGGCTGGTTTGCTGCCAGTGTAATTGGCTGATTCTAATACATTTCATCTGCCAGCTACATTAGTTCTCCTTCAATACTACCTTCCTACTGCTGTTTTCTCTTCCCATTACCTCCCTATTTAAGCCTGTGTGCAAGCTGTGCAGAGTGCTCAAATGTGCTAACTACTGCTATTTCTTGGTTTAACTTCCTTTTTCTTCTTGTAAAACCCAGTGAGTGGAGCGCACACCCACTTACACTTTGTAAAGAGTGCTAGGCAGGTTTAGACACATCCTCTTGCTTAGCTGTGCTAAGCTAGGAGCAAACCCGAACCACAGGCCTCCAATCCACTTACAGTATGTCTGACACCCCCGCCCCCCATGATGTCACCTACCTTCTAGTCTTGCACCCAGCTATTCATACTCTTACACTGTTGGTGCCTGCCTCACATGCTGGGGAAAACTGGGATTCACTATCCTTCCCCTCATTTGCATAGGAAAATAAGTAACCCCTGTATTTACTTCTAAATCTCTGAGTATAGCTAACCGTAGGTGCGTGGGTGTGCCCATCGCTTAGTTATGGTTAAAGCAGCATAAAAGGCTGAAGAGAATAACAAGGAAGATATAGCAAATGAAGCAGCACAGCAATAGTGTAGTGGTCAGAGCATCTGCTTAATGAAGAGGCATTCCCAGCTTGAGTCCCACTGCAGCACATACCATTTTCCATGTGTACTCTGTATACGAACATTTATTTACATTTTATTGCTGTATAACCTACTAAATAACATTTAAATGTGAATTGGAGTACTGCATGAAATGCACATGTGAAGAGTCAGTACCAGAATGAATAAGTCAGCAGTAAGCAGGCGTAATCACAGATAAGCAGTAGAAAGCATATATAAGCACTAGTAAGTGTGTGCAAGTGCATTTGGGTGGGGTGAAGCACCGCCGACACAGATCAAGCAAAGGAGATGCTAACTGCATGTAAGACACTGTGACCGGAAGTCAGCAGTGCTAACCTCTGCACAAACCCACTTACAACCACTTGAAAGTGCCTTAAGCACACTGTATCCAATGGCCGGTGTCACTTGTGACTCTGTGTACACTAACGGAGTCAGTCGTAGGTATTGCAAAGCATACGTGGCACACAAGGTTGGCCGGTATGTGCACGAAATACAGTATCCAGCAATAACTGTCAACATTACTGGAAATGTAGCTAAAGAATTAGAGGTATATGTGTTTGTATGAATACCCATAACTATATAGATATATACCTCCCCCTCTCTGTAGTACAAATGTATACATATATAGATAGACATATAAATAAATACCCACAAACACATATATACATATGCAGACAAACATACATCCACATGTAGTTAGATATGTATACAGCAATATATATATATATATATATATATATATATATATATATATATATATATATATATGCATAGATATACACAGATATATAACTATGATAAGATACAGCACCTAAGAATAACATATGTTCACAGGCCGTGCCAATGGAGGCGAGGGGTCCAATAAACAAATGTGTAACACGTAGCATCAACCCCTCCCCAACAGCTATACTGGTGAAACATACAAACACACAACAAAAGTAAACACACCACTGCTTCCCAGACTACAGGCAGGATACTATCAATGGGAGAGACCCACCGAGTCTAATCCTGAAACAAA
Organism: Protopterus annectens; assembly: GCF_019279795.1. Taxonomy (NCBI): domain Eukaryota; kingdom Metazoa; phylum Chordata; order Ceratodontiformes; family Protopteridae; genus Protopterus; species Protopterus annectens. Next base: position 1,215,278,435 of record NC_056732.1, read on the forward strand.
GACAAGAATGTCCCTTGTGGGACACCCAAAAATTCTATGATTTTTGGGTTTCCAGCCATTGTGCAGATGTCCAATGGCAGGCCATGCATGTTCTCAGTCTACAAGGTAGGGGAAGCCTGATGATCCATGTGGAGAGACAGCATACATGATAGGTCCCAAGAAGTGGGGAGTGGGTAGTGTGCACTGATGTGGCCAGACTCGACCTGCTCCCGGAGTAAGGAAGAGTGCCGAAGAGGATGTTCAGTTTGGGAACTATGGGTAGGAAATGATGGGCCTAGCTATGCAGGTGTTGGCTGGAGTGGTTCTATGTGGCCCGCCCCAGGGATGTAAGCAATAGTGTGAATTGGTCAGAGCCAATGCCGAATGAGCAGCCATGCCCGGTACGGGTCCCACTGCAGCAAAGTCTAGTTTACATGGCAAAGGACGGTATAACCAGATGTGTTGTTGCAAACCCTCTAAATGACACCAAAGAAAACTTGAGCGCAACACCCCACTGTAAGCATGTAAGCCGAACTAATTGGCATCACAAGGTATTATTGCTGTCCAGACCTCTTAACTGTCTCTGATATAGACTCCGATTTTAGGTCTGTCCCTCTTAATCCCCCTGAAAACTTGTGAGTGCTGAAGAAAAGGTGGTGAATTTTCCATAATAAATAATGATAGTAATTCAGAGTTATAGACGTTTTACATCAGAATACTTATATTAATCCACATTCTCTTATTCTGCAAATGTGTCAGGTTAATATTACAAATATTTCAAAAATGTCCCTGATTGTTCCTGGTTATTTGAGGAGTTGTCCTTGATTCTGTTGAGATTTTTCTCCGATCGGTTGAGAGCTATATTGCTGTCTTCACCCCCACCCAGGGGTGTGATTGTCCAGACCTATCCCCAAATACAGAGTATATACACAGCTGTCACTGTAGAAGAAATGGCCAGCTGTGGACCTTTCCATCAGCTGTCCTGCACATCCCTGGACATGTCACCCAATAACACCACTTACCTATCGACCCCTGTTGCATCCATAGTAATGTCCACAGTCACAAGTAGGTGACGCCCTCCACACAACTATATTGGCAGAATCTGGAACCCCCATCCCAGGTGTATTACCGCAGCTGTCCCAGACTACACATGTAGAAACAGATGAAGGGAAAACCCAAGCACACTTGGATCACCACCTGGCGAAGTCCGCCACCACCCAACACTCCAGACCCTTACACCAACTACTGACACTGACACATCCTGTCCTACCTCGCATACATATCCCCACCTACCCGCCTACACCTCCACTATTTACATCTACTCTACAACACAGGTATGGCATAACTAAACCTAACCTGAATACCTGAGTGTAGCCTAACCATAAATGCTAAACTGGAATTCCACTTAACCTTACACTAACATTCGTGAATAGTCATACCTGACATGCACACCTGACTTAAGCATGTATAAAACCGACATGTACATGAAGTAGCGCGGGGGTATATGGCAGCAAGTGGGAGTACGCCTGTATAGGGCAGCAGTAAGCATTGCTTACACAGATTAAGCAAAGTAGAAGCTAACTGGTTTAAGAAACTGTAACTGGAGGTTAGCAGTGCTTACCGTCGCACAAACCCATGCAAACCCACGTATTCTGCCCAGCAACAAAATAAACTGCCTCTGCAAGGTGCAAACTCAGGACCCGGTACACTCTAGTCAAAGTAGTCAACCACTAAACCATCATAGCCATACAGATAAGTGAGGTATCAGTAAACTAATCTTCACCACAGTTAAATCAAACCAAACATGTGAACTGAATCTATGTACAGTGTGAAGTGGTATAACTTGCTACATAACATAAATATGTGAACTGGAGTACTGCAATAAGCATATATATGAGCTGTTATTGTAATAAAGTGTAGAAGTCCCCAAGTCCCTATACAGTGTATGTACACATGAATCACAGATACCAGACACATATATAACCTGTAATGAAGAATAAATCATTGCCAAAAGGCAAATATAGTGCAAATTAATTATTAAGCAATGCTAACTGCAGCACAATTCAACTTAGTAAGAGTAAGCAATATGTAGGGGAGCCGATCCAATCTGCCTACCGGTATACCCCTTTAAGCACTGCCAACCTTAGGTAAGCAGGTGTGCCCATATCTTAGCCTCTTCAAACCCAGCCAATCATGGAAAAGTGTGGGTATTTGGCCATATTTAAACCACACAGGTGTGAATACATTCCATAATTGGTTGCAGCTTCCTACTGCAGGCAGAATGGCTGGTGTGGGTGAAGACACTCATTTTAGAGCACAGTGCTGGGGCATCCAGGAGTCAAAAATCAAGGTATGGCACCTGGTAAAACACCATGAGGAGAGACTACTGCAGGGCCAATACCAGGGCTCACAGTATAAAATGGAGGCCTGGGAAAGTCTCACCCGTGACCTCACCAGTGCCACAGGTATCCCCCGGACTGGTGAACAGGTCAGGCACCACCATGCTGACCTGAAGTGGCAGAGGGGGGGATTTACTGGAACAGTGGATCCAAGAGTCTTTCCAGATGGCTAATGCCCCAGTACTGAGTAAGTACTCATTCCACTAAGTAGGTAAGAATTGCCTAGCCTGTGCATACTATGGATAGGTATGGCTAACTATCACTGTATTCCTCCAACAGCTGCAGATGAGTGGGCTGCGACACAGCAAGCCCATGATGTGAGGTTGCAAAGGCTTCATTGTGAGGCAGGTTAGTATTTCTCTGCATGTGCTGTCATAACAAATAAATATAAGAGCCTTAGAAAGTGTCGTACCAGTAGGAATAAATGTGTAATATTCTGAAAATAAAGGTATAACCCCTGGAGTGCTTCTATTTACTCTTCTTTCATATGTAGTTGAACTGTTGCACACTATAAATAGAACTGTTGTATTAAGCAGTGTTACCCACGCTGTGGTATGCAGATAAAATGTGTATGAAGTTCTGTATAACAATGTTGAAAGTGCCAAGAGGGCAGTCATATTGTACAAGTGAGGGAGACTTAGATAGAAAACAGTAGAAAGCTTCACATCAATTCCCTGATGGCACAGTGCACTGTGATATTAACTATAATTTTGTTGTCACACACACAGCAGGGGTTTGAATCCCAGGAGTGCTAGTAAGTTGTATGAATAATCATACCCCAAAACTGTACAGATTTTGTTACAATGTTCAGATAGAAAGCTGTATGTATAATTACACCCAACTGTACAGAATTTGCTAGAATGTTCAGATAGACAGTTGTATGCATATTCATACCCCACAACTGTTCCAGTCTGTCCAGCATGTCCAGATAAATGGCCCATATCACCAGGCTGGTACCCTGTTCCCCTGAAAAAGGCAGTGTGATGAACCCAGAAATGTAGGCAGCTGTTAATGACATATAAATTAAAGTCAAACGTGTGCATAGTCATAGAATGTATATGAAAACAAATTTGTCATTCTAGCACCTCACCCAAAGTGTATGACAGCAATACTCAACATATGTTGCATTAACACCTGCATTTAGTCATGCCTGTATGTAAGACACAGGTCACGTATATAATAATCTATTAACATACCAGTGTACAATATAAGGCCATTGGGTAGTGCAATAATACTTGTAAGGGGAAGATCACTGTAGTGACTAGGAATGTTATGAAAACTACAAGGATATATTAGTTGTTAATTGAAATCTCTCTCACCCCTACCATATGTGTGAAATAACCAAATGACACTTGTCAATTGGTATGTGTACACTCCAAACTTTAGTTGGGACATATGTCCTAATGGTTTATACATATTCACATTTGTTTCTATGCATGTGCCATGATAAAATACACCCATATTGCTGGCCTGTTGCCATCAATGAAACCTGCATGCTCTTGTAATGGCCACTGTTGTTCCATACATGCATGTGTTCTGCTTGCTCTGCAACTGTGTTAAATCTGGTGTTTTGGATTAATGGGAATACCTATGCATGCTGTTATAACTAAGCCTGAATGCTGTTGACTGTTACTAACCCATATATGTCATAATCCTGCTACAACATATCTCATATGGGAAGTCTGGTCCCAACAGACCCAGCTGTCCCACCTCAGCTGGCCATGGCACCAGGCACCAGCACATCTAGGGCCCAGCTTGGGACCTCCTCCTCTGTGGGCCCTGCACCACCTTCGGGTGGAACCGCTGCAGGGGATGGGGCCAAACCCCCCTGGGTGCGGGTGCAGAGGGGAACCTGTCACCCGTCAACATGTCTGGGCCGTGGTGCATAGGGAGCTCAATTTGCAGTTTCAGGACTGGCTATGCCAGCTTTAGGGCCGAGTGGCACAATTAGAGGGTGAGCCTGCCCCTCCTACATAGCCCCCAGTACAGCCACCTTTGGGGCCATGAAGGTGCAGTGGTGACTACTCATAGTTGGGGACCTCAGTCCCACTGTTCCCATTTGGGGGCTCATGGGATTGTGACTTCCAAACACCCCTCCCTGTCCAAGGTGTTTACCCGCAACATGTGTCATCTACTGCCCCTGTATGTGTCTTGTTTGTCATGTCTGTTAACCTACCTAACCTACCTCCCTAATTATACCTACTACCCCTCCCCAACATCCCACTCTCACCTGAATAATAAAAAAGGGCAATCTGTTCCCACAGAAACATCACACCCCATACATAGCTGTCCATTTCCCACACATGTCCACTGGACACATGTAATCTAGTCTAATTGGCATCACAACAAATTTATGTTGTCCACATCCTTCTCCCAGGGGTTTGAGGCTCCAAATCTACCTCCAAATTCAATGTATATGCACAGCTGTTGCTGTAGAGGAAATGGGCAGCTATGGACCTTTCCTAAATACTTCCTCCACATGACTAGCTATTTCCCTTACTGTCTTACCCTCTTTGTGCCTCTTTTTCACCACTTTCCTATCAACCTTTTTTCCTTTCCTTTTAAAGAAATTAGTGTGGGGGTAAGCTGGAATAGGCACTTATAAGCAGCAGTAAGCATGTTTCAGCTTGTTACAGGGGTAAGCTATGCCTACACAAGTTAAACAATTTAAAAGCTAACAGAGTATGAGAAACTGTAACTGGAGGTTAACAGTGCTTAGCTCTGCACAAACCTGCGCAAACCCACACAAACCTGCGTACAGCTGCTTTCAAGTGCCTTAATTGCTTTTTATCCAATGACCCATGTTCTGCCCAGCAACAAAATAAATTGCCTCTGCAAGGCTCAAGCCCTGTACCCTGCACGCCATTCACACAGTGATTTACCACTAAGCCATGACAGATACAAAAGCATTCAATGTTTTCAGAAACATATCATCCAGTCCTGTTATGCAATAGTACAGAGAATGTATACCAACACCTAGATGTCCGTGTGTGCAATGATATTAATAACTAAACAGATACAATATATCTATATATGTATATATATTCCTATCACTATATACATGAATATAAATATATATGCACATATATACAAGCATATGCCTAAATCGACACATATATGTGTCTACATCTATATGTCTACATATAAACAGCACGTAACGTAAGTGTATGCCGATATTTGTCTATGTAGGTATATATGGACATGGTTATTTATATATATGTTAGCAGACAGATATATCTATATAGGTATATATGGCCATGCATCTGTAGATAGCAATGGCAGATTAACAAATACACATATGTCCACATGTACCATAAATGGGGTTGAGAGGCCCCACACACTATATGTCTCGTACAAATAGGCATCCCCCCACAGTCAAACACTTGAACCCTGCAATACACTACCAAGTACAGTCGGCCTCCCACAGGATATGTAATATGTGGAAGCCATCAACATCCCCAGGATACAGATACACAGACACAGATAACAGATACAAATATGCATATAAATATATATATATATATATATATATATATATATATATATATATATATATATGTATGTTACACATACACAGGCAGATAAATGTAAAGTATGATACATATGTAGAAGGTGCATACAATATGGAACAGCCACTATGCCTACAGTTAACACCTGAACAACTGGACACTGTATGGGCCACCCATACAAATGTCAATCGTTGCCTGCAACATATACCCATAGAAAGGTCATAGGAAAAATGTCACACACATGTTTGCAGAAATGAAAACCTTTAATTGTGTACTATTACAATTCTATATTCCATGTAATATAGCTGTTCAGGCACTGATAACCATATAAACAGAGAACTTCAACTGTGAAACAGTTACACTATTACAGTAGTCTGGAAAGGTTCACAACTGTTGCTGTCCAGGCCGTGCCCTTCAGACTGTACCTTAGTGAAGACAGACTGGGCCACAGGATACCAAACAATCAACAGTATGTACTGCAGGTGTGTAGTTCAGCAGCCTCGATCTACACTCTGTACAAACTCAGTAGGTGGTAAAGACATTATGTGATCACATGGGTTGTAACTGGTACATGACAAGGCATCACTGACACCATCACCAGCACACCGACAAACTGAACAGTCTGTATGGCAGGAGGAAGTAGGCTTGTAGTACCCCAGTTCATGTAAGTAATGTAAATATAGGTGAAGTATAAAGTACTGTACATCCACATACCTTGCGGCAGCTCACCCCTGATACCCCCACATGTTGTAACAGCCGAGGTCATTTATGGTGCTCCCCACCTAGACTCCATAATACAGGCCCATATACCACTGTTACATACACTGGCCTTTGGAGTGCATAAGGGCACACATGTATTGTGTAGGTGACGCCCACACATATATGGCCCCAGCCCCACTGTATGTGTGGGGGATACAATAATAGTGGACTAATGGCAGCAATGGCAGTGTGATATACTCACAGCCCACTACAGAACAACCCCCAGCAGCATCGCATATGTGCAAAGCTTGGTATGTAGATGGAGGACAGAGGCTGGAACATAGGCACATATGTGGAACACTGTTGCCATACACTAATCAAGGTGCTGGTGTTACAGGACAGTCTGCAACTTACCCTTAGTCAGGGAATTGAGGTTAGAAACAGAAATGGATGTAGCCATGTACTGATAGCATGCAACACACACACTGCCAGTGTAATATCTGACACAGGACCTGTGTGGCAGACGGACAACAAAGATAGGCATACCTCTGCCCAGCAAGAGGATAGGCTAACAGTAGTGAGCTATGCAGACAGACTGCATTCCAAGGTGAACTAGTATGTACACACACACACACACACACACACACACACACACACACACACACACACACACACACACACACACACACACACACACACACACACCCTGTAACACCAGTACTATACAAAGCATATCTCAACTCTACTCACAGTCTGTCTGTAGCTCCTGATCCTTCTATAAATATATGGCTGCCCTGAGTGTGCAAGTTCTCCTGTAACTGGTATTGCTACCTGCTGTCTGTAACACTGATGACCACACACAGGAAGGATGTTCATCACACAGGAAATGTAAAGAGATCACGCCCACATGATTTAGGGGGTTAGAGTAGGTGGTTGCCATGACAGTGGTGATTGGAAGTACTACACATGTGTAATCATATACATATATCTATCTGGATAAGTATATGTACATATATTTCCACCATATGTCCTGGACATGGAGTGTAGCCTACCCCAGCCCCTATAGTCCCAAAGTCGTAGTGGAAGGGGATTTCAAGTATGTATAGCAGGTATATTACTAGACTATTGGTACTGTCACTGGGATTGTCTTCACAGACATGGTGTGTGTGGAAGGTCACATCTGCTTATGACATGTGTGCCACTGGCTACTGATAGACCTCCTAAGGAAATCATTGTAAAGTACCGCCGCTAGCATGTAATGCCCCTGTGGAGTGCAGCAGAGATATTTTCCAATATATGTGGAACTTCAGACACACAATGTACAGTCCAGAGGTATACACATAATCCCTTAATGCACAACGTGTGTACCAGGCTTGAATATATGGATGTAGACAGCCATGTAAATGGGTATAACACATAACGACTGGTATATGTATGCCACCATAGGTTTTGGATTCACACACTCCTGTCTGGCCTGACACATAATGACTGCTGGTACAGGGGGTACCATGGACACATACTACCCACTAGATATTGACATACTACCATGCAATTGGCTATGGGAATGTTGCCATAACGGTTCCACATGTAATCAGCTAGGGGAGGGCTGCAATTCATGCAGAGGCCATCAGCTGATCATGAACATCTCTTAAAATACACATGCTGTTGCCTAAGCAAAGCAGGTGTGGTTTTCCACATCCACCAGAGAGGGAGTGGGGGAGGCAGAAAGAGGTGAATACATGTCAGGGAGGGGTGGGAGAGTAAAACTGAAGCACATTTGTATCACACACTTACCAGCACAGAGTATCAAACCCCAACAACTATTTAATGCTATCACAGTTCAATTCAGTTATTGGATGTACCACATGGGGACCTGCAGTGGAGCAATCAGAACATATATGTGATGGTGCAGCATCCCACTGCTCTGTGTGACATGCATGACATTTAAGGGAGGCCCGGTAGCAGTACATCTGGCAAGTATCTGCGCATGACATCTCACTGGGTAAGTACACTAAGCTGCTAGGCATGTAACAATGCACTGTGCAAGCTACATGCAGACTGGTACAACACTGGGCTACATCCCATATGGGGAAATGCACATGTACCTGCATATATAGCAGGCTCAACAGCCATATCACAGCACAGGGTAAGATACACCTGTGTGAAAGTGTATAACCACAACCGATGTGAACACAGCCACAGCCACATATGGTAAGCTAGCATAATATTACAGTATATGGACTATCTGTTTTATACCATCCTCATATGTGCCAATCACAGAATGACCCTACATATGCTGGGCTGCTACACAGTTTGGTCTGAAGGCTGTCTGTGGTATGGGACATGTGTGTGTATGGCCCTACAAACATGTATGCTAAAATGGTGCCATACAGTGGGGCAGCATGTAACATTAGATAGAAGGAGAGCTAGAACAATGACATCCACCACAGTCTGTACACAGGCTAGGATACAAATTAATAATACACACACTGCTGACATTCACCATCACTTCACAGACCTCAGTACTGTACAAACATCCACAGAATGTCCAGGTTATGTCATGAAATATAACCCCTACTGTACAAGACTTGTGTAGCAATCTGACATATCACTGGCTTGTTATCAGATATGATGACACTATTTATGGCATACAGCACGGATGCACCACTTCATGCATGCCATATGTACAAAAGTTGACAGAGGTGTGGCTGACAGCACATACACAGGGACAGTATAGACATGTTGCTGTGATAACCTCATAAATTTAATAATATTATGGGGTTTGTTGCAACATATGTCCTATGAGGGATATGAAGTCAGTAACTGTCATGGCCTTCACCATCTACAGACTGCAATCCTCACACTACCTTCTGCATTCCGCAGATAGATGCACCGTGGCTAGCACATGAGACCAAAGGCACAACATTGCCCAGTCTGCAGATGACCCTGCAGATGGGGATTCCTCATATACATGGTACTGATATGGCAGGTATTGTGACATGTATGACAGGCATATCCAGACACTGTTAAACCAAAATTACTCCAAACGCAGTATAGCAGAACTTACAGTCTTTAATCAGGTCAGGTCAGGCACATCCCCCTCCGGTTTGTTTCCCTCATTCCACGGTGTATGTTGTTAGAGGTAAATCCCCAATCCATCTGAGATGCCGTTTGCCAAACAACAGATCTAGTTCCTGCTCATAGTGACAGAAAAGGGGCAACACCACCATGATGTTCCCAGATATTGGAGTATGTTTCCATGCAATTGGCAATGGGAATGTTGCCACAAGTGTTCCACATGTAATCAGCTGGGGGAAGGCTTGCAATTCATGCAGAGGCCATTAGCTGATCATGAGCATCACTTAAAATACACATGCTGTTGCCAAAGCAAAGCAGGTGTGGGACTCCACATCCACCAGAGAGGGAGTGGGGGAGGCAGACAGAGGTGAATACAGGTCAGGGAGGGGTGGGAGAGTAAAACTGAAGTACATTTGTGTCACACACTTACTAGCACAGGATATCAAACCCCAACAACTATTTAGTGCTATCACAGTACAATTCAATTATTGGATGCACCACATGGGTACTTGCAGTGGAGCACTCAGACCATATATGTGATGGTGAGTGACATCTGCAACAGGGATATGGTAGATATACAGTAGGTGATGTACACATGCCTGTCTGCATGAACAGGTGCTATTGTCAACACAGGCACACTCACACAGGGACACACACACACTGACACACTTGTCAGGGCCAGGAGTGCAACTCATCACTACTGGGATTGCCACAATACATCAATGTGAAGGTATCACATGCACCACATGGGTCATATGGAGGTCTTAAGGGCAATGACTATGAGGAGGTGTCAGACATCAGACAGCATACTTCACTGTGCTCTGGGGAGTTGTAGTGAGTGTGGATGTGGACATATGCACCATGCAACACACACACAAGCACACAGTGCACCAGTTCTGACATGCATGGGTGCATGTCTGCACGGGTGTGTGGTGTTCAACAGTGCCAGCAGGCTATACAAGGATAGGCAATGGGTATAACTTGGCATCAGTCCACATGACAATGGTCTGCATTGTGGCTCAGGCCTGTAGTTTCTGCATTTGCCCACAAAGGTGGGCATTGCATCCCCATCCAGTCACCTGGGTGACTATTGTGTGTAGCCAATGCTGTGCATCACTTGTCATGTATGTGTTCCTTAGTCCAGGACATGGATGGTGTCTAGGATTTGCACACCTCCCACATGCATGTACAGTGACATGTGGAACCGTACCTGGGGTGTTTGGCCCATGTTGTGAACACAGACTATCAGTAGAAGTGCCAGTTTTGCCCACCTGTGGCAGGAACTGGTAATGGACAGCAGGTTTACCCTGCACCTACATTGATAGCATGCTTACAGAATTCCCTGATGTCAGTGTTATCGGTCCATACAGGGCATGTTCTCAGACATAGTGTGTCCGGTGTGAGTCACATGTGAAGGCACAGTGGGGTTGCTAACTGTGATTGGCTGGCCTTGATGTCACATGTATGGGTATGGATTTGCACCCCAGCCTCTCAGCTAATTTACATCTGTTATCCCTGTATGGCTGACATTGTGATATATAATAGGGCCACCATAAATGAAATAAGCAAATCCTCCTTCACATTGACCAAACACTCACAACCACATCTACACAGGATACAAGTGACAAACGCGAACACCTGTCATGTCTGGGAGTTGAACCCCTATTTAACTAGCTTACGACACTACAGCCCTATGCAATTATAGTATGTGCCACGGACATTACTGGGCTACATTTTCCCCAAAGGTGGATTTCACAATGTATAACATCATCAGGATTACCAAACTAGGGCATGTCAACTGTACTGCGAGTGACTAGTCTAAAATGCATTGCTCCATATACAGACATTGATCCTGATACATTTCATCTGCCAGCTACACTAGTTCTCCTTCAATACCTTCCTACTGCTGTTTTCCCTTCCCATTACCTCCCTATTTAAGCCTGTGTGCAAGCTGTGCAGAGTGCTCAAATGTGCCAACTACTGCTATTTCTTGGTTTAACTTCCTTTTTCTTCTTGTAAAACCCAGTGAGTGGAGCGCACACCCACTTACACTTTGTAAAGAGTGCTAGGCAGGTTTAGACACATCCCCTTGCTTAGCTGTGCTAAGCTAGGAGCAAACCCGAACCACAGGCCTCCAATCCACTTACAGTATGTCTGACACCCCCCCCCCATGATGTCACCTACCTCCTAGATTTGCACCCAGCTATTCTTACTCTTAAACTGTTGGTGCCTTCCTCACATGCTGGGGAAAACTGGGATTCACTATCCTTCCCCTCATTTGCATAGGAAAATAAGTAACCCCTGTATTTACTTCTAAAACTCTGAGTACAGCTAACCGTAGGTGCGCGGGTGTGCCCATCGCTTAGCTATGGTTAAAGCAGCATAAAAGGCTGGAGAGAATAACAAGGAAGATATAGCAAATGAAGCAGCACAGCAATAGTGTAGTGGTCAGAGCATCTGCTTAACGAAGAGACATTCCCAACTTGAGTCCCACTGCAGCACATACCATTTTCCATGTGTACTCTGTATACGAACATTTATTTACATTTTATTGCTGTATAACCTACTAAATAACATTTAAATGTGAATTGGAGTACTGTATGAAATGCACATGTGAAGAGTCAGTACCAGAATGAATAAGTCAGCAGTAAGCAGGCGTAAACACAGATAAGCACTAGTAAGCGTGTGCAAGTGCATTTGGGTGGGGTGAAGCACCGCCGACACAGATCAAGCAAAGGAGATGCTAACTGCATGTAAGACACTGTGACCGGAAGTCAGCAGTGCTAACCTCTGCACAAACCCACTTACAACCACTTGAAAGTGCCTTAAGCACACTGTATCCAATGGCCGGTGTCACTTGTGACTCTGTGTACACTAACGGAGTCAGTCATAGGTATTGCAAAGCATACGTGGCACACAGGTTTTGCCGGTATGCACACGAAATACATTATCCAGCAATACCTGTCAACATTACTGGAAATGTAGCTAAAGAATTAGAGGTATATGTGTTTGTATGAATACCCATAACTATATAGATATATACCTCCCCTCTCTGTAGTACAAATGTATACATACATAGATAGACATATAAATAAATACCCACAAACTCATATATACATATGCAGACACCCATACATCCACATGTAGTTAGATATGTATACAGCAATATATATATATATATATATATATATATATATATATATATATACATATATATATATATAGATATATATATGCATAGATATACACAGATATATAACTATGATAAGATACAGCACCTAAGAATAACATATGTTCACAGGCAGTGCCAATGGAGGCGAGGGGTCCAATAAACAAATGTGTAACACGTAGCATCAACCCCTCCCCCACAGCTATACTGGTGAAACATACAAACACACAATAAAAGTAAACGCACCACTGCTTCCCAGACTACAGGCAGGATACTATCAATGGGAGAGACCCACCAAGTCTAATCCTGAAACAAAGGCAAGAATGTCCCTTGTGGGACACCCAAAAATTCTATGATTTTTGGGTTTCCAGCCATTGTACAGATGTCCAATGGCAGGCCATGCATGTTCTCAGTCTACAAGGTAGGGGAAGCCTGATGATCCATGGGGAGAGACAACATACGTGATAGATCCCAAGAAGTGGGGAGTGGGTAGTGTGTACTAATGTGGCCAGACCCGACCTGCTCCCGGAGTAAGGAAGAGTGCCGAAGAGGATGTTCAGTTTGGGAACTATGGGAAGGAAATGATGGGCCTAGCTGTGCAGATGTTGGCTGGATTGGTTCTATGTGGCCCGCCCCAGGGATGCAAGCAATAGTGTGAATTGGTCAGAGCCAATGCCGAATGAGCAGCCATGCCCGGTATGAGTCCTACTGCAGCAAAGTCTAGTTTACATGGCAAAGGACAGTATAACCAGATGTGTTTTTGCAAACCCTCTAAATGACTCCAAAGAAAACGTGGGCGCAACACCCCACTGTAAGCATGTAAGCCGAACTAATTGGCATCACAAGGTATTATTGCTGTCCAGACCTCTTAACTGTCTCTGATATAGACTCCGATTTTAGGTCTGTCCCTCTTAATCCCCCTGAAAACTTGTGAGTGCTGAAGAAAAGGTGGTGAATTTTCCATAATAAATAATGATAGTAATTCAGAGTTATAGACGTTTTACGTCAGAAAACTTATATTAATCCACATTCTCTTATTCTGCAAATGTGTCAGGTTAATACTACAAATATTTCAAAAATGCCCCTGATTGTTCCTGGTTATTTGAGGAGTTGTCCTTGATTCTGTTGAGATTTTTCTCCGATCGGTTGAGAGCTATATTGCTGTCTTCACCCCCACCCACAGGTTTGATTGTCCAGACCTACCCCCAATACAGAGTATATACACAGTTGTCGCTGTAGAAGAAATGGCCAGCTGTTGACCTTTCCATCAGCTGTCCTGCACATCCCTGGACATGTCACCCAATAGCACCACTTACCTATCAAGCCCTGTTGCATCCGTAGTAATGTCCACAGTCACAAGTAGGTGACGCCCTCCACACAACTATATTGGCAGAATCTGGAACCCCCATCCCAGGTGTATTACCGTAGCTGTCCCAGACTACACATGTAGAAACAGATGAAGGGAAAACCCAAGCACACTTGGATCACCACCTGGCGAAGTCCGCCACCACCCAACACTCCAGACCCTTACACCAACTACTGACACTGACACATCCTGTCCTACCTCGCATACATATCCCAACACCCTGCAAACCTGCACTACCACACCCCCACCAATTAGTCGAACAGCCTAGTATACAGTTAAAATGTTCCCCCACCTACCCGCCTACACCTCCACTATTCACATCTACTCTACAACACAGGTATGGCATAACTAAACCAAACCTGAATACCTGAGTGTAGCCTAACCATAAATGCTAAACTGGAATTCCACTTAAACTTACACTGACATTCGTGAATAGTCATACCTGACATGTACGCCTGACTTAAGCATGTATAAAACCGACATGTACATGAAGTAGCGCGGGGGTATGTGGCAGCAAGTGGGAGTACGCCTGTGTGGGCAGCAGTAAGCATTGCTTACACAGATTAAGCAAAGTAGAAGCTAACTGGTTTAAGAAACTGTAACTGGAGGTTAGCAGTGCTTACCATCGCACAAACCCATGCAAACCCACGTATTCTGCCCAGCAACAAAATAATCTGCCTCTGCAAGGTGCAAACTCAGGACCCGGTACACTCTAGTCAAAGTAGTCAACCACTAAACCATCATAGCCATACAGATAAGTGCGGTATCAGCAAACTAATCTTCACCACAGTTAAATCAAACCAAACATGTGAACTGAATCTATGTACAGTGTAAAGTGGTATAACTTGCTACATAACATAAATATGTAAACTGGAGTACTGCAATAAGCATAGATGTGAGGTGTTATTGTAATAAAGTGTAGAAGTCCCCAGGTCCCTATACAGTGTATGTACACATGAATCACAGATACCAGACACATATATAACCTGTAATGAAGAATAAATCATTGCCAAAAGGCAAATATAGTGCAAATGAATTATTAAGCAATGCTAACTGCAGCACAATTCAACTTACTAAGAGTAAGCAATATGTATGGGAGCCGATCCAATCTGCCTACCGGTATACCCCTTTAAGCACTGCCATACTTAGGTAAGCAGGTGTGCCCATATCTTAGCCTCTTCAAACCCAGCCAATCATGGAAAAGTGTAGGTATTTGGCCATATTTAAACCACACAGGTGTGAATACGTTCCATAACTGGTTGCAGCTTCCTACTGCAGGGAGAATGGCTGGTGTGGGTGAAGACACTCATTTTAGAGCACAGTGCTGGAGCAACCAGGAGTCAAAAATCATGGTATGGCACCTGGTAAAACACCATGAGGAGAGACTACTGCAGGGCCAGTACCAGGTCTCACAGTATAAAATGGAGGCCTGGGAAAGTCTCGCCCGTGACCTCACCAGTGCCACAGGTATCCCCTGGACTGGTGAACAGGTCAGGCACCACCATGCTGACCTGAAGTGGCAGAGGGGGGGAATTTACTGGAACAGTGGATCCAAGAGTCTTTCCAGATGGCTAATGCCCCAGTACTGAGTAAGTACTCATTCCACTAATTAGGTAAGAATTGCCTAGCCTGTGCATACTATGGATAGGTATGGCTAACTATCACTGTATTCCTCCAACAGCTGCAGATGAGTGGACTGCAACCCAGCAAGCCCATGATGTGAGGTTGCAAAGGCTGCATTGTGAGGCAGGTTAGTATTTCTCTGCATGTACTGTCATAACAAATAAATATAAGAGCCTTAGAAAGTGTCGTACCAGTAGGAATAAATGTGTAATATTCTAAAAATAAAGGTATAACTCCTGGAGTGCTTCTATTTACTCTTCTTTCATATGTAGTTGAACTGTTACATACTATAAATAGTACTGTTGTATTAAGCAGTGTTACCCACGCTGTGGTATGCAGATAAAATGTGTATGAAGTTCTGTATAACAATGTTGGAAGTGCCAAGAGGGCAGTCATATTGTACAAGTGAAGGAGACTTAGATAGAAAACAGTAGAAAGCTTCACATCAATTCCCTGATGGCACAGTGCACTGTGATGTTAACTATAATTTTGTTGTCACACACACAGCAGGGGTTTGAATCCTGGGAGTGCTAGTAAGTTGTATGAATAATCATACCCCACAACTGTACAGATTTTGTTACAATGTTCAGATAGAAAGCTGTATGTATAATTACACCCAACTGTACAGAATTGGCTAGAGTGTTCAGATAGACAGTTGTATGCATATTTATACCCCACAACTGCTCCAGTCTGTCCAGCATGTCAACATAAATCGCCCATATCACCAGCCTGGTACCCTGTTCCACTGAAAAAGCAGTGTGAGGAACCCAGAAATGTAGGCAGCTGTTAATGACATATAAATGAAAGTCAAATGTGTACATAGTGATAGAATGTATATGAAAACAAACTTGTCATTCTAGCATCTCACCCAAAGTGTATGACAGCAATACTCAACATATGTTGCATTAACACCTGCATTTAGTCATGCCTGTATGTAAGACACAGGTCATGAATATAATAATCTATAAACATACCAATGTACAATATAAGGCCATTGGGTAGTGCAATAATACTAGTAAGGGAAAGATCACTGTAGTGACTAGGAATGTTATGAAAACTACAAGGGCATATTAGTTGTTAATTGAACTCTCTCTCACCCCTACCATATGTGTGAAATAACCAAATGACACTTGTCAATTGGTATGTGTACACTCCAAACTTTTGTTGGGACATATGTCCTAATGGTTTATACATATTCACATTTGTTTCTATGCATGTGCCATGATAAAATACACCCATATTGCTGGCCTGTTGCCATCAATGAAACCTGCATGCTCTTGTAATGGCCACTGTTGTTCCATATATGCATGTGTTCTGCTTGCTCTGTAACTGTGTTAAATCTGGTGTTTTGGATTAATGGGAATACCTATGCATGCTGTTATAACTAATCCTGAATGCTGTTGACTGTTACTAACCCATATATGTCATAATCCTGCTACAACATATCTCATATGGGAAGTCTGGTCCCAACGGACCCAGCTGTCCCACCTCAGCTGGCCATGGCAGCAGGCACCAGCACATCTGGGGCCCAGCTTGGGACCACCTCATCTGTGGGCCCTGCGCCACCTTTGGGTGGAACCGCTGCAGGGAATGGGACTCACTACCCCCTGGGAGTGGGTGCAGAGAGGAACCTGCCACCCGTCAACATGTCTGGGCCGTGGTGCATAGGGAGCTCAATTTGCAGTTTCAGGACCAGCTATGCCAGCTTGAGGGCCGAGTGGCACAATTAGAGGGTGAGCCTGCCCCTCCTACACAGCCCCCAGTACAGCCACCTTTGGGGCCATGAAGGTGCAGTGGTGACTGCTCATAGTTGGGTACCTCAGTCCCACTGTTCCCATTTGGGGGCTCATGGGCTTGTGACTTCCAAACACCCCTCCCTGTCCATGGTGTTTACCCGCAACATGTGTCATCTACTGCTCCTGTATGTGTCTTGTTTGTCATGTCTGTTAACCTGCCTAACCTACCTCCCTAATTATACCTACTACCCCTCCCCAACATCCCACCCTCACCTGAATAATAAAAAAGGGCAATCTGTTCCCACAGAAACATCACACCCCATACATAGCTGTCCATTTCCCACACATGTAAACTGGACACATGTTATCTGGTCTAATTGGCATCACAACAAATTTATTTTGTCCTCATCCCTCTCCCAGGGGTTTGAGGCTCCAAATCTACCTCAAAATTCAATGTATATGCACAGCTGTTGCTGTAGAGGAAATGGACAGCTATGGACCTTTCCTAAATACTTCCTCCACATGACTAGCTATTTCCCTTACTGTCTTACCCTCTTTGTGCCTCTTTTTCAGCACTTTCCTATCAACCTTTTTTCCTTTTCTTTTAAAGAAATTAGTGCGGGGGTAAGCTGGAGTAGGCACTTATAAGCAGCAGTAAGCAGGTTTCAGCTTGTTACAGGGGTAAGCTATGCCTACACAAGTTAAACAATTTAAAAGCTAACAGAGTATGAGAAACTGTAACTGGAGGTTAACAGTGCTTAGCTCTGCACAAACCTGCGCAAACCCACGCAAACCTGCATACAACTGCTTTCAAGTGCCTTAATTGCTTTGTATCCAATGCATAGCCAGCCTTAGGCATAAGCCAGCTAGGCAGCCGCCTAGGGCACCACTTTAGCAGGGGTGCTTTTCCAGTAAACTGGATGGTGTTAATAGATCAGAATGGGGGCCCACCAGTGGTGTGGGGAGGCGCTGTGGAGCCCTTTTGCCTAGGGCACCACTTGACCTAAGGCTGACCCTGATCCAATGACCCATGTTCTGCCCAGCAACAAAATAAATTGCCTCTGCAAGGCTCAAGCCCTGTATCCTGCACTCCATACACTCAGTGATTTACCACTAAGCCATAACAGATACAAAACCATTCAATGTTTTCAGAAACATATCATCCAGTCCTGCTATGCAATAGTACAGAGAATGTATACCAACACCTAGATGTCCGTGTGTGTAATGATATTAATAACTAAACAGATACAATATATCTATATATGTATATATATATTCCTATCACTATATACACGTATATCAATATATATGCACATATATACATGCATATGCCTAAATCGACACATATGTGTGTCTACATCTATATGTCTACATATAAACAGCACGTAACATAAGTGTATGCTGATATATGTCTATGTAGGTATATATGGACATGGTTATATATATATATGTTAGCAGATAGATATATCTATATAGGTATATATGGCCATACATCTGCAGATAGCAATGGCAGATTAACAAATACACATATGTCCACATGTACCATAAATGGGGTTGAGAGGCCCCACACACTATATGTCTCGTACAAATAGGCATCCCCCCACAGCCAAACACTTGCACCCTGCAAAAAACTACCAAGTACAGTCAGCCTCCCACAGGATATGTAATATGTGGAATCCATCAACATCCCCAGGATACAGATACACAGACACAGATAAACAAATACAGATATGCATATATATATATATATATATATATATATATATATATATATATATATATATGTTACACATACACATGCAGATAAATGTACAGTATGATACATATGTAGAAGGTGCATACAATATGGAACAGCCACTATGCCTACAGTTAACACCTGAACAACTGGACACTGTATGGGCCACCCATACAAATGTCAATCATTGCTTGCAACATATACCCATAGAAAGGTCATAGGAAAGATGTCACACACGTTTGCAGAAATGAAAACCTTTAATTGTGTACTATTACAATTCTATATTCCATGTAATATAGCTGTTCAGGCACTGATAACCATATAAACAGAGAACTTAAACTGTGAAACAGTTATACTAATACAGTAGTCTGGAAAGGTTCACAACTGTTGCTGTCCAGGCCGTGCCCTTCAGACTGTACCTTAGTGAAGACAGACTGGGCCACAGGGTACCAAACAATCAACAGTATGTACTGCAGGTGTGTAGTTCAGCAGCCTCGATCTGCACTCTGTACAAACTCAGTAGGTGGCAAAGACATTATGTGATCACATGGGTTGTAACTGGTACATGACAAGGCATCACTGACACCATCACCAGCACACCGACAAACTGAACAGTCTGTATGGCAGGAGGCAGTAGGCTTGCAGTACCCCAGTTCATGTAAGTAATGTAAATATAGGTGAAGTATAAAGTACTGTACATCCAGAAACCTTGCGGCAGCTCACCCCTGATACCCCCACATGTTGTAACAGCCTAGGCCATTTATGGTGCTCCCCACCTAGACTCCATAATACAGGCCCATATACCACTGTTACATACACTGGCTTCTGGAGTGCATAAGAGCACACATGTATTGTGTAGGTGACACCCACACATATATGGCCCCAGCCCCACTGTATGTGTGGGGGATACAATAGTAGTGGACTAATGGCAGCAATGGCAGTGTGATATACTCACAGCCCACTACAGAACAACCCCCAGCAGCATGACATATGTGCAAAGCTTGGTATGTAGATAGGGGACAGAGGCTGGAACACAGGCACATATGTGGAACAGTGTTGCCATACACTAATCAATGTGCTGGTGTTACAGGACAGTCTGCAACTTACCCTTAGTCAGGGAATTGAGGTTAGAAACAGAAATGGATGTAGCCATGTACTGATAGCATTCAACACACACACTGCCAGTGTAATATCTGACACAGGACCTGTGTGGCAGACTGACAACAAAGATAGGCATACCTCTGCCCAGCAAGAGGATAGGCCAACAGTAGTGAGCTATGCAGACAGACTGCATTCCAAGGTGAACCAGTATGTACACACACACACAAACACACACACACATACACACACACACACAGACACACACACACACACACACACACACACACACACACACACACACACACACACACACACACACACACACACACACACACCCTGTAACACCAGTACTATACAAAGCATATCTCAACTCTACTCACAGTCTGTCTGTAGCTCCTGATCCTCCTATAAAATATGGCTGCCCTGAGTGTGCAAGTTCTCCTGTAACTGGTATTGCTACCTGCTGTTTGTAACACTGATGGCCACACACAGGAAGGATGTTCGTCACACAGGAAATGTAAAGAGACCAAGCCCACATGATTTAGGGGGTTTGAGTAGGTGGTTGCCATGACAGTGGTGATTGGAAGTACTACACATGTGTAATCATATACATATATCTATCTGGATAAGTATATGTACATATATTTCCACCATATGTCCTGGACATGGAGTGTAGCCTACCCCTGCCCCTATAGTCCCAAAGTCATAGTGGAATGGGATTTCAAGTATGTATTGCAAGTATATTATTAGACTACTGCTACTGTCACTGGGATTGTCTTCACAGACATGGTGTGTGTGGAAGGTCACATCTGCTTATGACATGTGTGCCACTGGCTACTGATAGACATCCTAAGGAAATCATTGTAAAGTACCGCCGCTAGCATGTAATGCCCCTGTGGAGTGCAGCAGAGATATTTTCCAATATATGTGGAACTTCAGACACACAATGTACAGTCCAGAGGTATACACATAATCCCTTAGTGCACAACATGTGTACCAGGCTTGACAATATGGATGTAGACAGCCATGTAAATGGGTATAACACATAACGACTGGTATATGTATGCCACCATAGGTTTTGGATTCACACACTCCTGTCTGGCCTGACACATAATGACTGCTGGTACAGGGGTACCATGGACACATACTACCCACTAGATATTGACAAACTACCATGCAATTGGCTATGGGAATGTTGCCACAACTGTTCCACATGTAATAAGCTAGGGGAGGGCTGCAATTCATGCAGAGGCCATCAGCTGATCATGAGCATCTCTTAAAATACACATGCTGTTGCCTAAGCAAAGCAGGTGTGGGTTTCCACATCCACTATAGAGGGAGTGGGGGAGGCAGAAAGAGGTGAATACATGTCAGGGAGGGGTGGGAGAGTAAAACTGAAGCATATTTGTGTCACACACTTACCAGCACAGAGTATCAAACCCCGACAACTATTTAATGCTATCACAGTTCAATTCAGTTATTGGATGTACCACATGGGGTAACTGCAGTGGAGCACTCAGAACATATATGTGATGGTGCAGCATCCCACTGCTCTGTGTGACATACATGACATTTAAGGGAGGCCCAGCAGCAGTACATCTGGCAAGTATCTGCACATGACATCTCACTGGGTAAGTACACTAAGCTGCTAGGCATGTAACAATGCACTGTGCAAGCTACAGGCAGACTGGTACAACACTGGCCTACATCCCATATGGGGAAATGCACATGTACCTGCATATATAGCAGGCTCAACAGCCATGTCACAGCACAGGGTAAGATACACCTGTGTGAAAGTGTATAACCACAACCGATGTGAACACAGCCACAGCCACATATGGTAAGCTAGCATAATATTACAGTATATGGACTATCTGTTTTACACCATCCTCATATGTGCCAATCACAGAATGACCCTACATATGCTGGGCTGCTACACAGTTTGGTCTGATGGCTGTCTGTGGTATGGGACATGTGTGTTTATGGCCCTACAAACATGTATGCCAAAATGGTACCATACAGTGGGGCAG
The DNA here is from genome assembly GCF_019279795.1 of Protopterus annectens. Taxonomy (NCBI): domain Eukaryota; kingdom Metazoa; phylum Chordata; order Ceratodontiformes; family Protopteridae; genus Protopterus; species Protopterus annectens. The sequence goes on from NC_056732.1 coordinate 1,215,300,859, forward strand.
CATGTAACATCAGATAGAAGGCGAGCTAGAACAATGACATCCACCACAGTCTGTACACAGGCTAGGATACAAATTAATAATACACACACTGCCGACATTCACCATCACATCACAGAACTCAGTACTGTACAAACATCCACAGAATGTCCAGTTTATGTCATGAAATATAACCTCTACTGTACATGACTTGTGTAGCAATCTGACATATCACTGGCTTGCTATCAGATATGATGACACTATTTATGGCATACAGCACGGATGCACCACTTCATGCATGACATATGTACAAAAGTTGACAGAGGTGTGGCTGACAGTACATACACAGGGACAGTATAGACATGCTGCTGTGATAACCTCATAAATTTACCAATATTATGGGGTTTGTTGCAACATATGTCCTATGAGGGATATGAAGTCAGTAACTGTCATGGCCTTCACCATCTACAGACTGCAATCCTCACACTACCTTCTGCATTCCGCAGATAGATGCACCGTGGCTAGCACATGAGACCAAAGGCACAATATTGCCCAGTCTGCAGATGACCCTGCAGATGGGAATTCCTCATATACATGGTACTGATATGGCAGGTATTGTGACATGTATGACAGGCATATCCAGACACTGTTAAACCAAAATTACTCCAAACGCAGTATAGCAGCACTTACAGTCTTTAGTCAGGTCAGGCACATCCCCCTCCGGTTTGTTGCCTTCTTTCCACGGTGTATGTTGTTAGAGATAAATCCCCAATCCATCTGAGATGCCGTTTGCCAAACAACAGATCTAGTTCCTGCTCATAGTGACAGAAAAGGGCCAACACCACCATGATGTTCCCAGATATTGGAGTATGGTTCCATGCAATTGGCTATGGAAATGTTGCCACAACTGTTCCACATGTAATCAGCTGGGCGAAGGCTGCAATTCATTCAGAGGCCATCAGCTGATCATGAGCATCACTTAAAATACACATGCTGTTGTCTAAGCAAAGCAGGTGTGGGTCTCCACATCCACCAGAGAGGGAGTAGGGGAGGCAGACAGAGGTGAATACAGGTCAGGGAGGGCTGGGAGAGTAAAACTGAAGCACATTTGTGTCACACACTTACTAGCACATGATATCAAACCCTGACAACTATTTAGTGCTATCACAGTTCAATTCAATTATTGGATGCACCACATGGGTACCTGCAGTGGAGCGCTCAGAACATATATGTGATGGTCAGTGACATCTGCAACAGGGATATGGTAGATATACAGTTGGTGATGTACACATGCCTGTCTGCATGAACAGGTGCCAGTGTCAACACAGGCACACTCACACAGGGACACACACACATTGACACACTTGTCAGGGCCAGGAGTGCAACTCATCACTACTGGGATTGCCACAATACATCAATGTGCAGGTATCACATGCACCACATGGGTCATATGGAGGTCTTATGGGCAATGACTATGAGGAGGTGTCAGACATCAGACAGCATACTTCACTGTGCTCTGGGGAGTTGTAGTGAGTGTGGATGTGGACATATGCACCATACAACACACACACGAACACACAGTGCGCCAGTTCTGACATGCATGGGTGCATGTCTGCACGGGTGTGTGGTGTTCAACAGTGCCAGCAGGCTATACAAGGATAGGCGATGGGTATAACTTGGCATCAATCCACATGACAATGGTCTGCATTGTGGCTCAGGCCTGTAGTTTCTGCATTTGCCCACACAGGTGGGCATTGCATCCCCATCCAGTCACCTGGGTGACTATTGTGTGTGGCCAATGCTGTGCATCACTTGTCATGTATGTGTTCCTTAGTCCAGGACATGGATGGTGTCTAGGATTTGCACATCTCCTACATGCATGTACAGTGACATGTGGAACTGTACCTGGGGTGTCTGGCCCATGTTGTGAACACAGACTATCAGTAGAAGTGCCAGTCTTGCCCACCTGTGGCAGGAACTGGTAATGGGCAGCATGTTTACCCTGCACCTACATTGATAGCATGCTTACAGCATTCCCTGATGTCAGTGTCATCGGTCCATACAGGGCATGTTCTCAGACATAGTGTGTCCGGTGTGAGTCCCATGTGAAGGCACAGTGGGGTTGCTAACTGTGATTGGCTGGCCTTGATGTCACATGTATGGATATGGATTTGCACCCCAGCCTCTCAGCTAATTTACATCTGTTATTCCTGTATGGCTGACATTGTGATCTATAATAGGGCCACCATAAATGAAATAAGCAAATCCTCCTTCACATTGACCAAACACTCACAACCACATCTACACAGGATACAAGTGACAAACACGCACAACTATCATGTCTGGGAGTTGAACCCCTATTTAACTAGTTTACGACACTACAGCCCTATGTAGTTATAGTATGTGCCACGGACATTACTGGGCTACATTTTCCCCAAAGGTGTATTTCACAATGTATAACATCAGCAGGATTACCAAACTAGGGCATGTCAACTGTACTGCGAGTGACTAGTCTAAAATGCATTGCTCCATATACAGACATTGAAACACACACAAAACATCCAGAACTGCCATGGATGGAGATGGAACCCTACCACCATTGTAAATCACACTACAGCAGTACACAGTTACAAGACACGCTGCAGAGATTGCTGAGCTACAACCTTCCCAGGGGTGTATTTCTAGGTGGGTGACATCAACAGCCTTGCCAACCTTGAGTATATGAATTGTAAGGAGTGTGAGTACCGTAAAAAGCATTGTTCTTTACTCAGTCAGACATTCACATTCACAGTTGGCAAGTCTGGGGTTAGAACACCTACCTACTTCATCACACTACAGCAGCACGCAGTTACAGGATGCACTACAGAGATTGCTGGGTTATGATTTTCCCAGAGGTGTATTTCTAGTTGAGTGACATCAGCAGCCTTGCCAAAGTTGAGTATATGAATTGTATGGAGTGTGAGTAGCCTAAAAAAACATTGCTCTCTATTCAGTCTGACACACACAGATTCTCACACAACCACACAGTTATTAGGTCTGGGGTTAGAACACCTACCTAACTACTTTATCACACTACATACACAGTTACAAGACAGGCTATGGAGATATCAGGGCTATGCCTTTCCCAGAGGTGTATTACTAGGTGAGTGGCATCAGCAGCCTTGCCAAAGTTGAGTATATGAATTGTATGAAGTGTGAGTAGCCTAAAAAGCATTGCTTTCTACTCAGTCAGACACACACACAAACAGTTGCCAGGTCTTGGGTTAGAACACCCATGTAACTACTTTATCACACTACAGCAGTATATAGTTACAAGACGCGCCACAGAGATTACTGGGCTATGACTTTTCCAGAGGTGTATTACTAGGTGAGCGACATCAGCAGCCTTGCCAAAGTTGAGTACATGAATTGTACGGAGTGTGAGTAGTCTAAAACGCATTTCTTTCTACTCAGACACACACACACACACACACACAGATTCACACACACACAGTTGCCAGGTCTGGGATTAAAACACCTATCTAACTACATTATCACACTACAGCAGTACACAGTTACAGGGCACTCTACAGAAATTACTGCGGTATGATTTTTCCCAGAGGTGTATTACTAGGTGAGTGACATCAGCAGCCTTGTCAAAGTTGAGTATATGAATTGTATGGTGTGTGAGTAGCCTAAAAAGTACTGCTCTCTACTCAGTAAATCACAAACAAAACACAGTTGCCAGGTCCAGGGTTAGAACACCTACCTAACTATCTTATCACACTACAGCAGTACACAGTTACAGAACACGCTACAGAGATCACTGTACTATGGTTTTCCCAGAGGTGTATTTCTAGGTGAGTGACATCAGCAGCCTTGCCAAAGTTGAGTATATGAATTGTACAGAGTGTGACTACCCTAAAAGGCATTTCTGTCTACACAGTCAGAGACAGACAGACCCACACATAAACACACACTCACACAATTGCCAGGTCTGGGGTTGGAACAACTACCTAACTAGTTTATCACTACAGCAGTATGCAGTTATGGGATGCGCCATGGAAATTACTGAGCAACAGCTTTCCCAAAGGTGTATTTCACATTGGATGACCTCAGCAGGCTTGTCATAATACTGCTATGGGGAGGGCAGTGTGTGCATGGGCCATAACCAATACTTGTAGGGGTTGACATGCAACATGCAGGCACACACGGGTTCATATGTAACAGGAATGTGTATACAGCTACTAGATGACTACTTCCTTGTACAGTCATGTTGCACAGCTGGCACGTGCACCACATAGTCTGTCACACTGAAAGATACTGGTGGCTAGTATCTGCAGTGAGTGACATCTGTACCTCATGTGTTTGGGGCCCTTTGGCTGTGTGCTGGGTGGGACAGGTCTTTATGGCTCCTTGTCACAGTCACCCTCTTCCACACATCTATGGCCGTCTACCTTTGGCTTATTATAGTGTGTTATCCTTACATATATGTCTGTATTCCTATCCACTGTGTGTGCAAGGCAGGAGTGGTGCATACTGACATGTGTCTGCATTGAGAACTGCGACTGCCAGATATGTCTGGTCCACTGGTGTTTGCAGACATGGCCTTCATGTGTTTAAGTGTGTGAGCATGCCCAGTATGACCTTTCAGTATGTTGTTGACTGACATTGCCTTCATTCCTCTGTGTGAGAGCATGCCCAGTATGGCCATCTGTATTGCATGTGTCAATCAAGTCCAGGTAGTTTGTACTGTGGTGCTGACCTTGGTGTTGTACACCAACAGGTAGCATGCTGTGTCTGCAGGGTATCCATCGGTCATTAGGCATTGACTGTTGCTACATTTCTGCATAGTAGGGGGGGGACACCTGACTGTTTCTACTGTTTTACACAGGAGGGGGGGCACACCTGACTGTTACTATAAGTGTACATTGGATGGGAGGGCACACCTGACACTTGTACACATTTGCTAGGACTGTACTGGTATGTCAGCTATTCCATTTCAGTCTGTAGTCTTACCTATCCTGCTGGCTAGAGGCATGCCAGTGTACTACAGACTTAGCTTTGTTTACCTACATATTAGTTTCTGACTTCCTAGCCTTCACAACTTACTTCCAACTGCATGGCCTGCTGTGGTCTGTCTGTGTAAGCCTGGGGGAGGGGTTACCCATAGGGCTCATTCAGAGGCCATAGTACAGCATTTGTTTGTGTTTGTCTACACCTGTCCTGCTGGCTGAGACTGTTGTTGGGTATGTGAACCTTCCTGACTGGCATGTGTGGCTCTTATGGACACACATGTCGCTCAGCCCATTTCCTGTGTAGTACTGGTTACTACGTTGACTCCAGTATGTGTTACAGATGTCATGGTGCCACTATGGGTGTCTACTGTCTGCTGCCTTAAATTTCAGCCACCCAATTCCCTTGCATGCTCACATCCATACCATAGCTACAGGTAACAACACATTCTACTCCATTTGGCAATTGGTGGGTTGTTTGACTTACCTTGAGGGTGTGCCAGACTTAAGGATAGTGCTGGAGGGTTGTCTATGTCGGATGCACATAGTACACTCCCTATACATGGTTGGGCACAGGTAGTGTCATGTTTGGCATCACTTTTACTGTCTGTGAGAGTCAGAGAGAGGTGTCATTCCCTGGGTCTCTACTTTGTCAGTGCATATGCTATGCGTTGCCTCTTTGCCAAGACTAGGGCATACTGGGCATGCCTCCTTCTGCCTACTGGGGCAGGCTCAGGTTGTTTCCACTCCAAGTCACTCTGTGCCTGTACAGGCCTTGCCATTGGTAGGGGGCTGTGTGGCCCTGCCTCATGCTGTTCCTGCTGCAGCTGTTTCCACAGGATCATATTGTGTAGCATATTACATATCATAACAATTTGGGTACATGTAGCTGGTGCATACTGCAAGGCTCCACCTGATGTGTCCAGACACAGAAACCGTGACCTGAGCATCCCAAACACATGCTCTATTATATGTCTGGCCTGTGTTTGTGCCTCATTATGGTGTTGTTGTTCAGGTGTGAGTGCATTTTTGATAGGTGTCATCAGCCACGGCTCCAGTGGGTACCCAGCATCCCCCACTAGGTGACCGTAGGGGATGTCCACATTGGCAAATCTGTGGTACAGCTGTGTCAGATGCCATATGTGTGAATCATTATAGCTTCCAGGGCAGCCAGCACACACATTCATTATAATGTCCTGGGCGTCACATACAACCTGGCAGTTGATGGAGGTGATGTCCCTACGGTTGATGTAGACCCTACCCTGCTCACTGGGTGGTGCTTTGATGCATAAGTGCATGCAGTCTATAGCACCCACTACCCAGGGTATTCTGCTATTTGGTGGAAGAGATGCATATTGCTGGTCATCACCTCACGTGTGTTGAGGAAATATATGTGCTCATTGGCATGTGCTGACATGGCATCCAGGAACTGATGGAATACTCTGGATGCTGATGCCTGTGAGATGCCCATGATATCCCCAGTTGTGCTTTGGGAGGTACCTGTGGCTAGTATACCAAGGCCTACACATACCTTGGTATCCACTGGGATGGGTTCCCCTCGGCCAGTTTGGTGTGTCAGGTGTGGCCACAGCTCAACAACTTGCTGTAGGAAATCTCTGTCCACCCTATAGTGCTCCACTATCTCCAGCTCATGTAGCCCCATGGTAGGTTACCCTGGGTCTGTACACTCTTCTCTGTCTCCTCACTGTGGGTTTTTCGGCAGCATTCAAATCCTCACCATCCTCAGCCTCTTACACATGTTGTTCTATGTTGCCTGCTGCAGCCCTTCTCATTTTGTAGGTTTGTTTGTTAAAAGTTCCCCGCTTATATACACTGGTGGTGTAGAGTGTGGAAAAAACAGGGGGGAAGGTGTTTGCTTAGTTTATAGCAGTGTTCTGGGCTGGGCTGATCTACTGCCTGTGTAATTAGCTGATTCAGATGCATTTCACCTGTCAGCTCAGCTAATTCTCCTTGATTACCTTCCTACTGCTGTTTTCCCTTCCCATTGCCTCCCTGTTCAAATGTGCACAGAGCTGCTATTTCTTGGTTTAACTTCTTTTTTCTTCCTGTACAACCCGGTGCACGGCGCACACACCCGCTGACACTTTGTAAAGGGTGCTAGGCAGGTTTAGACATACCCCTAGCTTAGCTGTGCTAAGCTAGGAGCAATCCCAAGCCACAGGGCTCCAATCCACTTACAGTATGCCTGACACACACTCCCATAATGTCACCTATATCCTAGTCTTGCACCCAGGTATTTATACTCTTACAATCTTGGGACCTGTCTCACACCCTGGGGAAATCTGGGATTCACTATCCTTCATCTCATTTTCATAGGATTGCCTGCTAATGCATAGTTACATGTCTCACACTGAGCCTCCCCCCTTAGCAACCATTACTCACTGGTCAGGTTGTCTTCTGTCTGCCATTGACTTGCATGGCAGACTACTGCTTTTAGCTGGAGTAATTATTTTAGGTTTATTTTATTATTTCCACCCCCACAATCCCCTTTGCACGCCACCCTATGCTTCAATGGATATAATCGGCGGACATTTCATAAAAGTTGTATTTTGTACATTTGGCATTGTTTGCAATGCAAATGGCCATCTACTTGGCCATTGACATGTTTTCTCAATGCTATGCAGCCTTTATTTGGAGCTGTCATAGCTCTGTTTTGCGGTTTGCAGTACCGTACTTGGTTACTAACAGAGTACATTTCTGCATATTATGCTAGTCCTGCACAACCTGATTCCTTCTTCCTGGATGGCAAATTTACCTCATTTGGATGGTTTTCACCTGCAAATGGGGTGATTTGCATACGGGGGCTGGGGACGTGCAGCACTAGTGCTACAGCTCCTGCGCACGTCAAACCTGCACGTATGTGGATCTCTCGGCCTCCATATTGGCAAATTTTCATCTTACACTAATCATGCACACCGTGCAAACTTTTGAGAATCCGGGGGAGTGTCTTTAAAATACCATCTGTAGCGCTGCTTTTAGGCTGTAGCATAAACATCTAATTTGGCTATTCACTTTTTTCATACCTGAGCTTGTATTATCAAAATGTTAATGGGTATAGATATCTGAAGGCATTTTCATTGCTGTGTGTTTCAACTTTATATGATTTCTTCTTCACATTTCATTCTTGTATGCTTTATTCATTTACACTCCACTATGAGATACTCTGTAAAGAATTTTTTTCATAAAAGTCTGTTTATAGTGCTGTTGTTTCTCCTTTTTTCAATTTCTGTTTCATAATTTTTTTCTGCGATAGGAAAACATAACTTTGGCTAGTTAAAAATACCAAAATGGCTGCTTCTGTCTTAACAAGATGTTTTCTAATTAATGCTCAACAATTGTATATCATTGGTATTTGAATTCAACAAGAATATATAGGGATGGATTTTCTTTCCAAACAAATAGATGAAGATGCGGGAATGGAGGCATCTGTATCGTTTCTATATTTTTGAAATACTCAAGTGTACAAAACAGATGAAAAAGTGCAAAAAAGGAACAAAGGGAAATATTTCTGAAGTTTGTTGAATGGCCTTAGGAAATTTGTGGACTGCTTGTAAAGATTAAGAGTGGATGAGTTAGGAAGTGCAGACAAAATTAGTACTTGCCTTTATTCCTAATTATTCACAGAAAATGAATTGGAGAAAATGATTAATTCCCACTGATGTGCCTAAAGCATTTTATTTATTTATTACTTGTTAACCGGGAAAGTCTGACTTGGAATGAAGACAATTTTCAGCAGAGGCCCCAGGGAGAAACACTCCAGATGCATGTCTTTGTAACGTGGGAGGAAACCAGAGCACCCAGAAAAAACCCACACGAACACAGGGAGGACATGCAGACTCCGCACAGAAGGCACCCCAGCTGAGAATTGAACCAGGGTACCTCTTGCTGTGAGGTGTCAATGCTACTGCTGCAACACTGCACTGTCCATAAAGTGTAATCAAGTAAAATCACTTGGAAGGATACATCATTCAGAAAGGGTATATGCCAGTTGTAAGCCATAGCATGGCTGGAAACAAACAGACGGCAACACATTCTGCTTTGTAGGAAGGCCCACTGCATTCCTTCTACAAGGTTAGTAGAATCACCATGATGGGCCCTCTCCATGGCCATACTAAATGCTAATGAGGCATTTCATGTCTATACTGATTACCTATGTGGTCTCCTCTGGAAGTGCTTGCAGGAACAAAATTATGCACCTGTGTGATTCAGAGAATCACTTGGTCTAGAAATGAACATGGCCAACCATGTTAACATGGCCAAAAAGCCACATCTACCCAGTAATTCTACTGAGATGTCTTGCATTGCAGGTAAGCATACGAATGTATTGTGAAAAGAAAGTAATGATGGGGGTGTGTAAGTGTATTTAAGAGTATTGCAGAGGTGTTAGTGGTCTTGTGTGTGTTGTGTACATTTGTTTGTGATCATTTGTGTGTATATGGGATGGATGTGACTCATGTAAGATGAGTGTCTGTGTGTGTGAGAGACTGCATCTGCCTCTGTGTTTGTGTGAGGGGAGAAAGGTTGGTGGAATGGCTACATCTCTTAATGCCCTGTCTTAAGCCTTCCAGACAACACCTCTAATAATGGGGCTGAACACTATCTACCACCAGGAACACTTGTGAAATATTAATTTAAGTCACTTGGTGTTAAAAGTTGTCAGCATGTTGTCAACTGGCTCCTCTAAATGAATATGATATTTTAGTAAAATCATTAACAAACAAACAAACAAACAAAAATAATAATTTAACATTTGCTACTTATGGTCAAATATGGGGACTTAGAGACTGCAAAATTCAATGCACATCATTTGTTTAAGACCACTGAAAACATCACCACATGTTGACAGTATATATATTAATTTGAATGTTTTCATGCATGGGAGTCTCAGACAGATGGCTGCACTTCTGGAAGGGATACAACAGAATCATACTGGCCACTGCATACTTATAAACACAGTAAAAATGCCATAGGAATGCATTTTTTCAGCATGTTCCTAAAAAGCAATTTGAGTGAAAATATACAATTTTATGTTTCAAAATGGCTTAGCTGTACTGTCTAGAACACAAAACAGTACAATAAGTTCATAGTTGAAAACTACATATTTAGTTTATGCATAACTCAGAATTCATCAGCTGAACTACCTGTCTCTTTTTCTTTCTCGATTCAGAGTTTAGCCAGTGGCATCTTGAGTTTATGTTTTCCAGCTGTCAGAAGAATCCAGTGATTCTCGCTGGAGAAAATGACTCTAGAGCTATACTTAGTCTCCTTTTGTCAATGAAAGCAGCTGCAAAAGAATGCTTGCCCATAGACAATTTGTCCACGAAAGCCCCTGCTTTAAAATTTAAATATTGTAATGTAAATCTTATTGAGCCAATTTTTATGTAGCTGGGGTGATACTTCAGCACTATGCACCCCACTGCCTCAATAAGGAAATCTTTAAATTACCATAGAAGCATTAAGTCATTGCCATGTATATAAAACATGAGCACAAATATACAGAGCAAGCATTCTACCTTACCAGACCCAAAGGAATTGGTGGTATTCGGGATTATGATGCTATTTAGCTCAGATAAGCATACAGCAACTTTAACTTACCTCTATCAGCTCATTTGTGATAACATACTGAGAGACCTAAAAAGGTATATGCCTCTAATATTGGCAAACCCTGTTTACCCAACAGGAACATAACAATTTCATAACATCCCCTTGATTAACACAAGGTTGGAACATAAAATCTTAGCAAAAATGGGTTGTAATGCAGGATTTTGTGCAGCTGGAAAAATTCAACAAAGGGAGTTATACCCTTGAATGATATGAGTAAATGCAACATCACTGAAAAATCTTTTTTTTTTTTTTTTTTGCATGAAGTAAGCCTTCTGCACCCCCCCCCCCTATCACCACCATGTATGTTCCCCTACCTCTAAACTTTATTATTCTAATTTTGAGGTAAGTGCAACTTGGAGAAGGAGTGATTATTATCAGTCTGTGTAAAGCTTGTCTTACCCTTTCTCTGTGTTCCCTCAGGTTTAGACCATCTAGTAAGCAGACCTACACAACTAACTAGGTGTCTCAAGGAATACAAATAAATGCAATGAAATACTTAAGGTATTGTGGTCAAGCAATAATGATATATACTTTGATGATCAGAGCAATGGACTGTATGCCTCTGGTAATAAATCTCTGAAGCACTGAATTAACAAGGCTAACAATTGTCCTGCTGAATTTCATGCATAGGATATTATACTATACCATGGCTGTATACAGTACTGCTATGAAGTTTATAGGTTCATAGGTGTATATTACATTAACAACCACTAGGACCATTATAAGTCTAGCTGTGCAAACCAAAATTGAGCCACAAATTTGGTTTATACTATAATATGATGGTTTACTGACAGCCTCTGCACATAAGAGACATAGGAACCATACCAGGGGTGAAGTTTTGATTATACATTCATTGCACTAGGTTATGTTTAAATAGGGATAGGATGGAACTCTACTGCACATGGATGAGGAGCTTGTTGCAGAGAATGGGAATTCTCTGAGAAACACGTCCCTCCAACATGTCCTATTTATTTTACAAACAAAATTTAGTTTTTTTTAATCCAGTAGTACTGATAAAGTTTGTTTTGTGGATGTGCAACCGGTTCATTAAAACAGGGTCCAAGGATGCCTTGTTTGCCAGGCAAAGATCATCTCTAGAAGTCTGTATGATACTAAGTAAAGGGACAAGACTTTGAAACTGATCAGTGTAGGACATTGCGTTTACTCCCTGTATATTTGTAGGGAGCCTTTGTGGACATCTGTATTCTTTTTGTAGGGAACCTTTGTGGACATTCCAGTTTCTGCATGTGTCTGGCCAGGTACATACCAAAGGGGGCATTATACTATGATGGGTCAGATGACAGTCAAGTGCAGTCGTACGATGACCACCTTGGACCTAGATGTCTTGTTCTTGCTTATAAGCTGAGCAACATAGAAGGATTTTCTTACTACCTTGAACACATGTTGGTCAAAATCTGGGTTACTATCTACATGATCTCCCAAATCCCTGAATAGTGAATCAAATTTTAAAGGTGTTTTATTGATTATATAGTTAGCTATGGTGGTATACTTTCCAAACGGTGCTATAATGCATTTTTTGGTATTGAATTTTAAGCCATGGCTTTGGCACCAAATGTTTGTCTGTATTAAACATTCCTGAAGGGTGTTCTCATCGTGGGGTGATTCAGTGACTGCTCCTAGTTTGCCATCATCTGTGAACTTGGTTAGCCAGAAACCTTTTACACTGGTTTTGACATCTGAGAAGTAGATGCCAAGGAGGAGTTGGGCCCAGCACAGAATCCTTGGGGGCTACACTGGTGCCTGACTTCTTTTTGTAGATGACCTTACCAATTCTAACCTCTTGGGTCCTCTCAGTGAACCAGTTAGTTGTCCAGCATGTTATAAAGAGGTTTATACCTAGTTCTATAAGTTTGTTGAAAGTGCCTGAGTGGAGTATTGCATCAAATTCTTTAACCAGATCAAAGAAGGCAGAATACACCATTTTGCCTTTATACATTGCCTTAGTGACATTTTGAAAGAAGTCCACCAGATTCAGCAAGCATGACATTCCTTTGGCAAAGACAAACAGGGATAGATCCAGTGTCTCAAGGTCTCCTATGTTCTTGATGATAATTTCTATAACAATTCTTTCCATGGCTTGCAAATAACACTAGTCAGACCAATGGGGCTGTAGTTCAAGGATCTGTTGAAGGTCCTCCCTTATAAAGGGGGGATGACAGTTGCAGTCATCTGATCATGAGACACAAAGCCAGTTTTAAGACTGTAGTTAAATAATTAGTCCAGGGATCTTTATAGGTCATATTTTGGACAATTCAGGAAGCATCCTGAGATGTTATTGGTGCCTATTTAGGCTGTGTTCTTGGCTTGAGTGAGTGCAGCCAGTACATGCTCCCTAATTAGAATTGGGTTATTTTTAGGGAAATGGTTGGGGTGGGGGTTAAAATAGGAACTGAATTTATCCATTAACAGGTTCATTATACCTCCTGGCTGGGTGAATGTGGCACCCTTAACCACCAGTTCAGCACATTGCTGTATGCTGCCCTTGAAGTTTGTTACATGCATGTAGAAAGCTTTACAGTTATCTTTCATGTTAAAGGCTATATTAACCTCAAAGATGGCTTTCTTTGATCAAATTAGCCCTCTTAGTTGCCTATTTACTTTAATGAGACAGTTTTTATCTTTAGGGAAATTACCCTTCCTGATTTTTGCAATATTTGTTTCCTTTTTTTGCATATCCTGTTTAATTTGGGATGCCACCAGGGTAGTTTGTTTCTGGGGCTAGTCATGGACTTACTTTTGATAGGTACAGACGCCTCTCTGCAGACAATAGCATTGTTGTACAGGGTTTCTCAGAGCAATTCAGCATAGGCTGCTGTGCTCTCTGGGTTTAGAGTGGCATTGAATTTTGACAAATCATCACTTCAGTGTTTGTGAAAATCTACTGCCAATCATTAGCAGACTGGAGTTCCGCTGTGGCGACCCCTAACTGGGAAAAGCCGAAAGACAAACAACAACAGCAACAACATCACTTAAAAGGTAATTTTCCTTGGAATAGTTCCTAACTGTTACTGGTTTTAATGGGATTACAGATTTGATTTGGATTTTGAAAGAGACCCTTATCAGGGAGGACAGCACATTGGGGCGTTGGGGTTGTAGACTTCTCTTATATATGTAAACAGAAGGTCCAGTATGTTTGAGCCTCTAGTAGGCATATGAGGTGGATAACATTTTAGCTGGTATCTGAAAGCCTAGAAGAGAAAAGTGAAGACTATCATTGGCAAAGCAACATGGTTGTTTAACCATATCATCTCAGTCTGACAAATATTGGATCCCTTTATAATGTCTCTCGAAGGGAAAGGTGCAAACCATCCTTGGCAAAAGTAGCAAGAAGTGTTTTTAAAGAAATGTTTGCCACTTATCCCTTATATTGTTGTTTGCTTCATCTCTGACCATTTAATTAAGGTCCACTGAGTTCTGAATGACCAGGCAGACAGAGCTTTATCAATACAAAATACACAACTGAAGGTTTGTGACTTTAGTATTTGTTAAGGTAGACAAGATCTTACAGAAGATTGTCCATCGGCATGAGAACATGGAGGACAAAGCGTCCACTGGATATAAAAAGAAAAAGCGTCAAATGTGTTCCATTCCATCATTCACTCTCAGTAAAAGAGAATATGTAAACTGCATCTAATTAAACCAGCTTTCAAAACATTTATATTAAGGCAACCAAGTATAAGCAGCAAAACAGTGATCTATCCATATGAGGTAAACTTTTCCATCTCCTCACTTGTATTTACATGTAAACTGTGCTTTGTTTCTTGCATGTGTTAGATACAGTAACTGTTCTTCTGCTAACTTTGTAATCCAGATAGCAGAAAAATGTATTTAACAACGTAAAATACATTATTTTGATGGATATGTATATATTATATATGAATCATACAGTCTGTATCCTGGATTGTTCGCAAGATGATCATTGTGAATTGCCATTTTTTAACATTTTTAACACAAATGCAAATTCCAATGACAAGTGGATTTCCTCTGGGTGCTCCAGTTTCCTCCCATGTTAGAAAGACATGCGTCTGGAGCATTTCTACCCAGGCCTCCGCTGAAAATTGGCTTAGTTCCAAGTCGGACTTTCCCAGTTAACAAATGTTAAATAAATAAATAATAAATAAATATCACACCCTTTGTCTCAAGTGTGCTAAACACAACATAGGATAAATACATAAAACTGCATTACTATTCAGTAACGTTACCTTATTTTAAAGAAAATAATTGTTTTGTGTTTGGTTCATCCACTCATATCATTCTGATCTGGCCTTAGACTAACAGTCTACTGTTTGGTTTGCACAAGTATTAAAAATTAAAATGAAATTGCATATACCGTATACTAGTACTCATGACATATACCAAAACAGGAAGTGTTTAATAGAATAAAATGTATCCCCTTTCTTTCTTTCTTTCTTTCTTTCTTTCTTTCTTTCTTTCTTTCTTTCTTTCTTTCTTTCTTTCTTATTTTCTTTCATGAAAATATGCAGCCTTATCAAAAATAAACTAAATATCAATCAGCTCTCATTGGTATAAGGTGATATGAGAGAAAATATTACTATGCATATAAGTGCGTCTGCTTAAAGATGTGTATGACCAGGCATTTTAGGGCACCATGACACTTGACTGGCATTGTTCCTATGTTCTATAGTTCAGGATAAGAAAATGCTAGTAAATACTCCTTTCTATAAATTGTAGGTTTAATAGCATAAGCCTATGACAGATTCTCTGCACACTATAGCAAAACAAAATCACAGATATTTCATTGTGTGTACTGTTATGTCTTTTAAAAGACTGTGTAAACAATTGTTGTCAAATGTATGTTTAATATAACGCTGACATTTTGTGGCTGTGCTATTATGGACACTGGTAATGACATGGAAACATAACTATTTCTCAGTAGTTATGTGACGCTGTTTAAACTTAGAAGAAAAAAGTGGGAATGCACTTTTTTTCTGGAATTCACTTACTTTGTACAACTATTAAGATAGAGAACATTGGGTTCTTACAAATGTAACTTAAAAGTACAAATGGCTGTATTGTTGCCTCAGTGTGCAGCAATATAAAGAAAGTAATTATTTGATCTTAACTAGTTTCTGCAAGCTATATATAAGAATCCAACCTAAATGCATTTCATGGCTAATTCATTATTCATATTGCAAACTGAGAAAACTGTTCAAAACATTTAATAAAGTGCACATGCTTTAGAAGGCATATTATCAACTGCAACTTCATATTTATGATTTAACTAACGGTATGGTTCTAAATTTGTAAAAAAAAAAAAAAAAAAAAAAAAATTGAAATTTTCACTGCCTTGCCATTTTAGCCTCTACATCCTACTGATTTATAAGTACCGTTTTCAAAACAGTGGCAACAGCTGCTGGTAGTGGTTTTATCCAAAACAAAGTGAGCTTTCATCCAAGGCAAGTTGTCTTTATTTAAATGCCTTATTGATTTATTGCCCTGTTGCGGAACATATGCCATAATATGCTTGCTAAATAATTACTGCAGTGTAGCATATATTCAAGAATTACTCCACCTGAAGTGGTTTGCTTTCCTTTTCAGGTTAATGCTTCAGTAACCCATTCAGAAGGGGCTATACGTTTAGCATCTGCTTGTTATTGCCTCCTGTTCCAGGCAAACCCATTACCAATGAGAAATTGACGAGTCATCTTCATGTCTCTCAGTCTCATCCTACCCAGGAGAATACAATCGCACCAAGACCTTCCAAGAAGTCCTGCTTGCCAAAATAATATTTTAAATTGTCCCGGTTCCCTTCAGTAAAGACATCACATACCGTTTGACGTCCTTTATTAAAGTTCCATACACATAACTGTTAACCAATGTTAATTACAACTGAAACATAGTATAGTTGATTTTAATCACAGCATAAACATCCATGTGATGTTACCAGGACAGCGTGACCTCATTCATCCTGATCCAATAAGCAGCGGCCATACCTCCACTCACTTACTTTACTTATGAAGTAGCATCCTACCACTCACTTCATTTGCCATTGTTGTATTATACATCCAACCAAATAAGCAGCGTCCTTACCTCCGTTCATGTATTATAGTTATGAAACAGCGTCCCATTACTCACTTCATTTACCACTTATTGAATTAAATATCCAACCAAATAAAGAGCGTCCTTACCTCTGCTCACTTATTTTATCAAGCAGTACCCAACTGCTCAGTTTCCTTTCCCAACTCATTGAAATAAACCTACAAAACCAGAGGGGAACAGAAGAGGGCAAGCCTGTCCTCCTCTCTGCCCACCAGCCTGACCAGGCTGTTCCCCCTCTCTCCTACTAAGCTTCCAACAACCTAACCACTCATTAAAAGGCCTTAAGCCAAGCATCATTTGGTGTACGCCATCCCTTCTAACCTGTCATCCTCACCCAAAGTCCCATCACCAGGTCATTACCTGCCAAATGCACCAAACATGAAAATCCCATGGCATGTAAAACCATGCAGGAAGAATTGCACCATCAAGCCTAACTGCCCCGTTTTACTGCCCAATGTGTCTATTAATGTCCAAAAGAAACTTCTGTTCCAATGAATATAAAAGTAATCCAGCCAGCACCTACTAACAAAATATAAACAAGGAAACATTTACTGACATCATAGCATTTGCTGACTAACAATTACCCTCCGAATAATTTCAATACATCCATAAAAGGAAATGCCACATGAACTGTAGCCCAATACCTCCCTTACCAAATCCAGTCCTCAACACACAAGCTATCTTGCCAATAGCCAATGTCTGTCAATTCTACCTCAACCTTTCAAACCAATGAACCGCCAACCAGGATTAAGTTCCACCCCCATGACTCCCATGCAACTATATTACTCACAACTAACTCCTCCTTGACCGACTCAACTGACTAACGTTGTCCCAAAACCAGAGAAATAACCAAATCTTTTGCACCAAAACTCCTGCCCACAAGCAACTGCATAGCACTTTTTACCATCAGGCTCCCCAAGGTCCTGCAACCCAATTTTTAGCCACTCATTTTTAAACTTCCTGTCAAAGCTCACTTCCCATGTGTTACCTCTGCACCTGGTAATGGCATACATATGCAAGGAATCCCAAAACACAGCCTTGCTTAAGTATTCTAACTTCTGCATAGCCAGTAAAGGCACGTGGTTCCTCCAATGCCACCAAAACTCTGCATGCCCAGAATTCTCCATCAAACCCTACCTACTCTTAACCATGAAACATATACTGAACCATCTCCTATCAGCCCAATGTGCAAGTCGATTGGCACACATGGTACTCACTCCAAAGACCATCACCTGGTGTGTGACATTAGTAGAGTCCACTTGAAGGACAGATGTGTCCCCAAGTAGATAACCTCCTTTGGAATAAACCCCACTTCATGTCACACAAAACACCTCATTGGCCCTCTCCAAACACAATTTCAACAACTGGATAGGTATATTTAATTCAACCCAGGGGTCCCACCCATGTCCCTCTTGACAAGGCAAAAGAGGCTACACGTGAAAGTAAGGATTGAACTTGCTAGATTGTAAGTGCTTAGAGCCATTATCCTAGTAAATTCCTATGATCCTGTAATTGCTTTGACTCCGCCTCATCAGCACAACCCCAGACTCCCCATAAACAACCCTCATCCTGCATTTCCCTGTCCCTAACAGACCTCCTCCTCACTTACCCCTACGTTACCCAAACTGCACCAACTCTGGTGTGCCGTAATGAGTACTGAAGGTAAGATAACCTTCGACCTTATTGTTCACCATTCCAGCAACCAGACCTCAACCCCAGCAGAGTCAGTTACCTTTCAAAGCCACTTGCTATAGGCCACCGAGTGTTGCACATTCTGCACTCCTCCAGCTACGACCTCCATGCTCAGCACTCTAGCGACTGGGATGTCTACTGTAAATGCCTCCATCACCTTTTGAGCCTGCTTCCTTCAGGTCACAGACCAGAGTCCATGCTGCTCTTCCCACCTACAAAAGAAAGGAAAATGCAAATTATCAGCATAAACATAAGCAAAACGTCTTAATTACAACATTAATCACTGCCAGGGGCCTACCTTGTTCATTAACTGCACAACCAGTACACTGGCCCACAGCCCCCTTCCCCAGGAGTGTGCAACCTTGGCAGCTTCACCCCATGCATTGTTCTATAAATTTCTATAACCCAACATGCACACAGTCATGATAGTTAAAATGCCTAAAACAGAAAGTGAAATACCTCCATAACATACCCATGCCACACACATGTACTGCATCCCACACACATTATAAATGGCAGTATACTTAAAGGTATTGTGCTTACCAATTAAACCCCTTTATACCTGTGGGGTCTAAACCCCTCCATGACCTCTAATCAATGATGGGAATGAAGTCCTTCAACTTCTGTCTATGATGCAACCTTATCCTGCACCCACCCCTTACTGTCTGGACTAAGTTAGCTATCAGGTCTGGGCACTCAACATGGAGACCCTGCAGAGTTTGCAGAATGGCCTCAATTAAAAGGTAAAATTATATGCCTGCTGCTAACCTTTGGACAACCCAATGTCCCCATACTGCAACTAGCAGGAAAAGTGCTTGAGCACCATACATCTCAGTGCAACACCACTGTAAGAATGCCCAGTCAACCTGATTGATAACAGGCCACATAATCCCCAACCATCCCCAACCCAACTGACCATAAAAAAAAAAAAAAGAAACTGAAGCAAGCCATGCAACAGCATGAACATCCAAAGGACCCACAGACTGCAAATTAAAAGCCTGCCACCATCCCCAACTGAAGTGCCTAATGATCTGCCACCAACCTACCTGATGGGCAATTCCATGACATGGACCAGCACATAAAACCCAATAGGAGATATACTATGAAAATCTGTGCAATTGCAAAATCAGTACAATTGAGAAGTAGGCCACCAGTTGTGCCATGGTTATTGCCGCTCCACACAGGTGCAAGGAGCCATCTGTTAACAAAACAACTTGCAGCCCCCAGCAAGCCCCTTGCGGCGCCTCACACTCTAAAAGCAAGACTGTATGAAGCAATAGTCCAAAGAGGGACAAAGTTCCCATCAACAAAATCTCATCACCAGCAAGTCAGGCAGCAGTCAGTAACACCCCAATTCCATCCCTTTCCTTTATTTTTTTATATAAATGCCACCACAGATGTCCGAACCACAGGACTCAAAATTGAGGCAAGATCTTGGGGGAAGACTTTACAAACTATTATATTAAAATGTTAGAAAAATTAAGTTACCTATAGCTGAACAGATTACCAAGATGGAACCCACACAAATAAAACAACGGTAGGAGGAGATAGTAAGTAGAACAGTAGATTATTAAAGAAAACAAACCAGAATAGGCATCCTCGTGGGTCTATATTATATGCTCGAAGAGACTTTTCTTCGAACATATAATCATCGACACAAAGAGTGAATGCTCTAAAGTGAGAACGGCCAGATTCGCGGGGCAGTACACAAGAAAACTCAAACTTTAAAACCCTAATCAAGTGGGGGGCTGTGCCCCCACATCCCCTAACTAAATATACCAACTCCGAGATCTGTCTACATTGGGGAAAAAGGCAATACCCAATAATGGCCAACTTGATTTTTTTCCCGAGGAAAAAATTCACCGAGTGGCCGTTCGCACTTTAGAGCGTTCACTCTTTATGTGCTGATGATTATATGTTCAAGGAAAAGTCTCTTCAAACATATAATATAGACCCCATCCTTGCTGGAGCGGTGCTGCACCATCCACTCATCTCCCATGGGAAGCCTGCTTTCCCAACAGCCATGCCAAATAGTTGATTTCAACAAGACAAGCAGCCTACCTTTACTTGAAAATCAATCCGACCCTGAGACATTACATTGACCTGATCACACTGAATGACATGAGGAAAGATGTCACATCACTTGACGCACCCACAGAGCAACTGAGATCGACCCAGGACGTAACTACCTGTCAAACCATCCAAACTTAAGCGTTTCAATATGACTCATGACACCCCCCCCCCCCAAAACAGCGACTTAAATGGAAAATGTGGCTCATGGAAAACAGGTACTTAGATGGAACACACCATTTTTTTTTAATGGCAAGGCCATTAGATATTAAGGTTACCTTATTAAAATGGCAGGATCACACTGTAATTGACTGAAATACTTGCAGTTACCTCAACACCAGACAACCTCACATGTAAGAACAAAGCAAACAAAGTAAACGGTTACCTCAAAAGAAGCCCACAGAACTTGTCAACCAAGGAAAGCATGTTCTTCAACAAATCGCCTATGTCAGCATACAGCTACATCACTGCATCCAAGCCATAAAACTTCCATTTACTCACCTTCATCAATCCCAGACAACCTTTGATGAGATTCAATAGAGTTGCTACAAGGTCCAAAGCCCACACAGGTCTGCACATCAACCAACCTGTTCACGCAAGCATGGCTCGCTAACAACAAGGTGAATGGAGGACACACAGCTAAAACTAGACAGTCAAGAGACATGCCTGGTCCGTCCTTTGTCATCCTTGTACATGCAGTGTCTGTTTCTTTTTTTTCTCTCCATATCAAGAACCTATACTACACTGCACATGTGGTGGCAAACCCCTTCCCCACACAGAACTCACAGCCTGTGAAACAGTCATGTTTTTATTTATTTTATATTTTTTAAAATAGAAGAAAAGTCTGTAAGTATTTCTTATACTCTTCTGTGCCTTTCATCTTTCAAATATTTTCTCCAACTTTTCCCATTAAAATATAAAGATGCATATAAATCATATACACTGAAGAATACTGTAAATAAAATAAGTAAATGTTTTATAATTTTGCAATCACAAGTTTATGTAACCCTAATAGTTTACTGTTATGTGTTTACTTATTTGTTTATGTGAAACTGGAGTACTGAACTCCACAACTGCCAGTACCACTGCAAGTGCAGCACCCATCTCCATCGATGCAAAAGCCCTCCGAACCCTGCAACATGCGTTTCCAAATTCATGGTGTTGTACATTCGTAAAAGTCAAAGGAGCATAGAGTACCAAGCAACAACCGCTGTTAAGCACTGAAACAAATGCAACACCAAAGTGAAAATCCATGATTTCTAAATTCTGGCTCGCTCCACCACCAACTGCGCCAATCTGCAACCACCAAAACTACCAAACAGAGGCTCGAGTCACCTCCCTTCATGCAAATACTAAGTCACCCCCCCCACCAATGACCACAGCAGTCACCCCAAGCAACCCTGACATATATATATATATATATATATATATATATATATATATATATATATATATATATATATATATATATATAATCATGAAGGGATTCACATCTAGATCAGGGGAGGTCATCGTACCTCTTTACTCATCCCTCATCAGGTCCATAATTGAGTACAATGCCCCTTTTGGGATGTACCTTACCAGACACCTGCAGCAACTGGAAAGACCCCAAAAGTACCTCACCAGGAGGATCAAAGGGCTCAAACAGATGCCATATGCTGCCCGGTTAAAGAAACTCCAGCTCTAGTCAGTGGCATACCGCCTGCTCAGAGGCGATCTGTGCCTGACGTATAAAGCCATGTCCAACCCAGAATTAATGGGCATGCTGCACCTCAGAAAATCCAAATCCCATCGAGCTACACGCTTGAGAGACTTGAACCTCAGCACTGAAATAAATAGGACATGCTGGAGGGACAGATTCATAACCCACAGGCTCCCTTCACTCTGGAATAAAATCCCAGTCCAGGTTAGGCAGAGTCCCACATTGACTCTCTTCAAGAGGAATCTTGATGAGTGGATGGGAGATCGTAGGTTTACCCCGGCTATCACTTCTGTGTCACTGTTAGACAGAGGCACAGTATACTAACCTCAAAAAAAGGCATAGCAAAATTAATTTAAAATGGGTGGCAAAAGCCAAACACACTCTGGCTAGGCTTATAAATGCCCTAGGGCAGATAGCCTAGTATGAACCTATGAACCTATATATATATATATATATATATATATATATATATATATATATATATATAAAATTAAAATAAACACCCTGCCCACAAACAAATCACCACTAACAAATAACAAATATGTATATATATATATATATATATATATATATATATATATATATATATATATATATAATATAGATATATACCCACCACATTTACCAACCACCTGCCACCAACTAGGAGCTCGAGGCCAACCTGCCCCTCAGGAACACTCAGAGATCATCTAGGATATAAGCTTGCCTTAGCAAGTTCACGCCAAAATGTGATTCCTTACCCAGTTACACTTACCAAACCCCCTTAAGCCCCTCCCTACCCTTACCTCATTTCCCTTCAGTCATCCCTCATTACCATTTAACCCTTTCATCTCCTCTTACCCTCTTAGTTGCCACTAACATTTATCTAACCTTTGAAGATGTCCCTGGACAAATTGGTTTGTTACCAAACCTCATTTGTCATTTCTTTGTACTCCAGAACTACCTCACTGTGGCCAGCCCTGCTAAGCTGGTACTCACCTCATAATATACCTGTTTAGAAAAACAAAAGCTTTACAGTGAAATAATATGACACTTTAAAGTAAAATTAAGATTAGACTGGTAGCAGTACCAACTGTTAGAATGGACTACTCACAGAAGAAATGTTCACAGAGAAAAATATGGTTATATCAGTTCATGCTAGCTAAAATATATAAAAGCAGAGTGTGAGTGCACTTAGGTACACTTAAAATGTAAACAGGGATGCAACACAATGCAGCAACTGTGAAATTGTGTAAGCAGCTTATAAGAATAGCAACAGACTAAAATTCAGGTAGGAATAAGAAGTAAGAATTTGTTCATTAGCTGATGGAAAGGAAATAATGAAGAACAGAGTCAAAGCTAATAACTTTAATAGTGTTATTAGTTATAGTGGTCATACTTGTATTGGTAGTAGTAGCTGCTGAAATTGCACAGTAGCACTACTTATGTAGTACAGCTTGGTCAGCCCCTTGTGCAGATGATGCTGAGATTGTCTAGATCCCTGCTGCGATGTCTGACTTAGGCTACATATGTCTGATGCACAATAGTGAACAGGCAATGCATGTTTTGGAGCAATACATTTTCCCTTTCTTCAGTTGGATTGCAACTTTATATTTGTGTCTTAACTAGTTCTCTTTCCATTTTTAGATATACGATTCTATAACTATGCTTGATCTTCTATCTGTACAGATGATGCTAACATCGTCTTACCCTTTTTAGCTTGTTTGCTATTGGGCTTTTTGGCTTGATGCACAAGTTGGAAACCTATTACATATGCAGGAAAAAATATTTTAGTTCCATTTAAAAGCTTCATATTTGGTTTGGTTTGGTTTGATATGCTGCATATATCAGTCATATAAATTACTTATGACCTTATGTAGATGATCAAAGTTTAATTTTAATGAAGTACAGTGCATAAATATGGGTAGACATTATCTGTTCATTATAGGTTCATCAATCACTCTTGCTACTGCTGCTGATAACATCATAGGCTGGGGTTGCCTATGTCTGATGCTCACTGTAGCCAGCCATTACATAGGTAAGTGCCTATGATGCTCACCATAGCCAGCCCTTACATAGGTAAGTAAAGGATGGTAAGTTTTCATGCATCACTGTTACTGTTTGTAAGTGCTTAGCTCCTTTTCTTTTTTATTAGGTGGTGAGTATGTGTACAGTTTGCTGCCTCTTAGCATGAGCAATGGCAAATTGTGCTTGCTTCCGTCTGTTATGATCCTTCCCTAGCTGCAGGTTCCTCATCTGACCCCTAATGTGAGTCTGTTGGCTCAGCTTGTTGTACTGGGAACTATGGTCTCTGTTCTGAGGCACCGGGCTGTAACTGATTTCTGAGTATGACATTATGTAAGATGGCAAAAACAGTCAGTATTTTGGCAGTG
Source organism: Protopterus annectens (assembly GCF_019279795.1). Taxonomy (NCBI): domain Eukaryota; kingdom Metazoa; phylum Chordata; order Ceratodontiformes; family Protopteridae; genus Protopterus; species Protopterus annectens. The sequence continues at coordinate 1,215,325,371 of NC_056732.1, forward strand.
TTGGTGGGGTCATCTTACAAGGCACCTCCCTATGCATATAGACATAGTAAATGTGCAGACCAGATACACGCTCTATGATATTTCTAGTCTGTATGGGTGTATTTGTGTGTGTGTGTGTGTGTGTGTGTGTGTGTGTGTGTGTGTGTGTGTGTGTGTGTGTGTGTGTGTGTGTGTGTGTGTGTGTGTGTGTGTGTGTGTGTCATGCGTGCGTGTGTGTGTGTGTGTGCGTGTGTGTGTGTGTCATGCGTTCGTGTGTGTGTGTGTGTGTGTGTGTGTGTGTGTGTGTGTGTGTGTGTGTGTGTGTGTGTGTGTGTGTGTGTGTGTGTGTCTGTGTGTGTGTGTGCTTTGCTAGAACCTTGTTCAGTGGGGTTGTACACATTTCTCATGGGTGTCATGAGCCAAGATTCATATCCCATTAGATGTCCTAGTGGAAAGTCATCCATTGAAAATCTTGGGTACAGGTCACAGGTCTGTCGTAAGTGTGAGTCATAAAAACAGCAAGGGTGACCTGCACACACATTAGATATGATACCTTGTGCATTATTGACCACCTGACAGTTGATGGAGTGACAGCCTTTCTGTTTATATAACTCCTTCCTAGTTTACAAGGCACAGCTTTTATTACAATATGGGTGCAGTCTATTGTTCTTACCTTAGTAAACTGTTCAGTGGTATAGACATTTTGCATGGTAGTACCCCTCTCATTTGGAATATCTGGAATTAACAGATATGCTCCCTTACATGTTGCGGCATCACAATGAAGAACTGTTGAAGTATTCTCAAGGCAGTGGTTTATGAAACCATTGTGCACCCTGTGGGTCATTGAAATTTCCCTCCATCTAGTATATGTAATGCTACACATATTTTAGTTTCCACTGGGATTCATTTCTCCATGATTCCCATGGGATCTCAGGTGAGAACGGCAGATGTCCACTATTTATTCTAGAGTATTCCTGTCCACTCTCTATTTCTCTATTTATGTTTTGTGTAGTCCATTATAGGTCAAATGTGATCTGACCCCCCTACGCCTTCTAAGTTGAGGTCAGGTAGCACCTGCAGCCCCATGTATTACATCCTGTGACACATACATTTTTATAATGGTTGTGGAAATCCCTGACAGGTTTCACAGTTTCAAATGGCTGCATTCCAGCATGTTTTACAATTCAAAGCTAAAGTGAGCATGACATGTTTGCTCTCATTTTATATGTTTCTGAATCATGCCACCATAATTGTTTGCTTCACTGCCATACTCTTCAGCAGTTTTTCAATAGCTCATTCTGATGAAACACAAACTTGTTGTATTTTTTTATCACAAAAGGGTTCTCATCCAGGAAAAAAGAGGTCATTGTTCCCTTCTACCCGACACTCATTAGACCCATTATAGAGTACAACGCCCCTTTTGGAATGTACCTCTCATCTACAGCAGCTGGAAAGACCACATAAGTACCTCACAAAGAGGATTACTGGCCTCAAACAGATGCCCTACACTGACCGTCTCAAAAGATTCCAGCTTTACTCCATAGAATATCACCTATTCCAAGGTGATCTCTGCCTAACATATAAAGCTATGTCAAACCCAGAGCTGTTGGACATGCTATACCTAAAGAAATCCCAATCCCTCCGAGCTACATGATCTAGAGACCAAAACTTTGTCATCACAATAAACAGGACATGCTGGAGGGATATATTCCTGTCCCAGAGACTTCCCATACTCTGGAACAAGCTACCCATCTATGTCAAGCAAAGTTCTTCATTAGCAGTCTTCCAGAAAAAATTTGATGAGAGGATGGGAAATAGGAAATACACCCCGGGGATCACTTCTGTGTCGCTGGTCAACAGGGGCACAGGAAAATAACTTTCTTGGGTGGCGTAAGCAAGGGAACCTTGTTGGCTAGGCTTACTTAGGCCCTTGGCCCAATAGCCTAGTACCTACCTATGAACCTATGAACCTATATGCTCATTAGTATATTCAGCTACTAACTCTTGTTTTACAGCTGGCCACAATGTATACGGCTCTTTCCTAAATCACAGACAGCTGGTTCGTTATTTTACAACATGCAAACAAGCTCAGTTTAACATGTAGGCATTTACAAATCCTGACCATTGTCTGTAAACCAAATCACATTGAAAGTTCATATTATTGAAATCATCAAAAACAACCCTAAATATATTTTAACAGACATATAGGGGGAAATCCAAATATTTCATGGTATAACTAAGTGACAATTCCCTTCTCTTCAAAGCAAAATCTTATAACAGTAAACCTCCTCATAAACATATTAAAGGCACATTTAAATTCACAGTATCATAAAGCTTATTGAGGCAGCCCTTCACCACTATCATTAGCCTGCTCAACTACCTTGTAACCTTAAGGAAAACTGTCTATCTTTCCTTGATAGTTTCATGCAAATAGTTTCTTTCCATATTGGTGGGTAAGCTCCCACTCCCCGTTAGTCACATAAACTAACTCCAGGATCGTCCATTAGAGGAGCAAATAGACAAGCCTAACATATGCATGCACATAATGATTGTACATGACATTGTTTATCAGCAGGCACTATCGAGCTATCAGCAGTGAATACTGTACCTGCATTATGTGCTGCTTCCCATATATCACCAAACCTGATTAGCTCATTTGCACCAACAGCATTAATAGCACTGAAGTGTTAATTGTGCCTGTAACATGAATTGTGTGAGATGTCTTTTCCCATTCAAGCCAATAGTGCTTGAATTCAAACAAGCTATCTCTTTTATTTTACTGTAACTATCATAGTACTGAATTTATGATATTCAGTATTGTGAGGAAAATTACTTCAGTTAAGCAAATAAATGCAAAAATCTGCTTTGTTCTCCTCCTCAGCCTACCAACTATCAATCCTCCCCTTGCCACACTCATGAGTATTTGCTCCCTAGAGCTAGGGCTACAGATATTCATAGCTGCCATTGTTCATAGGTTCATAAGTTCATAGGTGTTTACTAGGCTAATGGCCCTGTAGCCGTTACAAGCCTAGTCCATAGGATAACCCTGGCATCTTGCTACCCGACCTTAGTTCCCAGTACCTATGTCGAGTAGTAGAGCCACTGGAGTGATCCCTGGGGTGAAGTTTCTATTTCCCATCCACTCATCAAGATTTCTCTTGAAGAGGGTCAGTGAGGTGTTCTGCTTGACATGTATAGGAAGTCTATTCCATAGCGTGGGCAGTCTCTGAGTTATATGAACCTGTCCCTACAGCATGTTCTGTTGATTGTGGTAATGAGGTTGAGGTCACTGGAGCATGATGTGTGGAGGAATTGGGATTTCTTTAGATGTAGCATTTCTAACAGAGCTGAGTCAAACATGGCTTTGTAAGTCAAGCAGAGGTTGCCTCTAAGTAGGCAATATGAGACAAAGAATAGTTGGAGTTTTCTGAGTCTGTCCATATAGGATGTGTTTAAGGCCTAGGATCATCTTTGTGAGGTACTTTTATGGCCTTTCCAGTTGTTGCAGGTGTCTAGTGAGGTACATGCTAAATGGGGCATTGTAGTCGAAAATTGGCCTAATGGGGGAAGAGTAGAGGGAGACAATGACCTATTTCTTCCTGGATGCAAAACCCTTAGTAATGAGATGTGCCACATAGAAGGACTTTCTGACCACAGTAACAATGTGGTGGTCAAAAGAGAGGTTGCTGTCAACCTGTGTTCTCAGATCTCTTATAACGCCTTCTGTGTTCAGTGGACTACTGTCGATGTGGTGATTCAAAGGAACTGGGTTTTTCCCAAGGGAGATAATGACACATTCTTTGGCATTGAGCTTAAGGCCATGGTTCTGACACCAGTCGTTGGTCTCGGTAGGGCCTTTCTGTAAGTTGTCAACATCACTTGGGGAGTGAATAATAGATCCCAACTTGCAATCGTCTGCAAACTTTGTCAGGCAGTGTCCCTTTGTGTTGGCCTGGCCTTCAGAGAAGTAGATACCAAACAGGAGAGGACCCAGGACCGAACCCTGTGGGACTCCACTTGTGACTGGTCTGCAGTCTGACTTGGAGTCAGCTACTTTCACACTCTGGGTTATATCTGTGAACCAGTTTGCAACCCACCTAGTGATATGGGGGTTGATGCCTAGCTTAATGAGTTTTACTATGATTCCTGAGTGGGAATGGTATCAAAGGACTTGGCCAGATCAAGGTAGGCTTTATGAAACACCTTGCCTTCATCCACAGTTCTGGTGACTGACTCAAAGAAGTCAACCAAGTTGAGCAGGCATGATCTACCCTTCACAAAACCAAACTGTGTAGGATCTAGAGTTTGGAGATTCCCTATATCCTTGTTTATCCATGCCGATGCATTCCATAGTTTGCATATTGAACTCGTCAGGCTAATGGGGTGATAGTTCCCAGGGTCTGTAGTCACTCCTCCTTTGTGGAGAGGGATGACTGTAGCAGTGCGCTATTTGGTAGGGACAAAGCCTGAAGTGAGGCTGTGATTGAACAGGGCACACAGGTGAGGTGCCAGTTCACTCTGTAATTCATAAAGAACACAGCCAGACATATTGTCAGGTCCTGTAAAAGCTGTATTCTTGACCTTAGACGGTGCTGTTTTAACCTGTGCAGCAGTAATACTGGGTGCCTGTGAATCTACTGGTATTGTGATTGGTCCATTGGGGTGGGTAAAGTTAGCACTGAATCTGTCAGCCAATATATTCGCAATATCTGTTGACTCGGTATAGGAGGTACCATTATGCAGTAGCTCAGAGCAAATCTGGGTATTGCCATGGAGATTCTTTCCATAAATATAGAAGACATTGTGGTTGTCTTTACTATCTGCTGCAATTCTGTTTTCATAGCTAGCTTTAGAGGATTTGATGAGGGATCTCAACTTTTTGTTGAGGCTGAGAAGGGAGTTTTTCCAATCTTGGGACTTTACCTTATTCAGGCAGACTTGAAGGATTTTGTGCCTTCAATTGCATTTTGGCAATACCAGTGTAAGTACTTAACAATGCCAATGACTGGGTAGTTTGGCTATTTGCATCAGCTTGAAGACTTACAATGCCCCCCTGTAAGTATATCTTCCAGTGCACCAGGCAGTGGCCCAATGAGCCAAAAGTCAGCCACCAGGGCACCCACTGCAACTCTTCACCTTTTTAAAGAGGAACTGTAGCTATGTTTTCCTGCTCTGCCTTGACATCCTTCCAGAATGGATATTAGTATCCTACCCTTTCTGTGCTACTACACAACCGCACCAATGATACAGTCAAGACTTTTAGTTCATTTTCCTTATGACTTAAAGCTCTTGGCAATTGCGCTCTAGCCTGCTGTAATTCCTGAATATGCTAAGTTACTGCCTACAGATAGGAATTAATAAGTTAAATATACACCAGATGTCAAGGTAATAAACAGATCCTTCAGCATAATTGATATTTGATGTACACCATGAAAATAAAACTCAATTCTATAACTCTCGACTCAACATAGCACATTTCTCCCTATCTGTCTGTCTGTCTATCTATCTATATGTTGTAGGAATATGAAAGGAAAATTATTAATAAATACAGAACAGAGTATGGGGCAAAAGACGGAGTGGTCAGTCTGTGGAGCAATACATGAAGACTAGAAAGCAGAGTAAAAACATATTAATGAAATACCGAGGTGTAGTGTTAGAAGTAAGTTTTAGACTTTTCCAAGCCATACAATGATTATATCTCTGTCAGTCGAGGATGTTACTGCAGAAAACTACCCTCCTATAACTATGATTTAGATAACCATATTAGTTATGAAAGAGGTAGAGTTAAACTCAGAGTATCTTGTTTTTTCTAGCATATAACAGAGCAAATAATATAACTCAAAAATGTAATCCAGTTTGTTTCTTTCCAAGTCAGTACAAGATAGCTGGCAGACCTATATGACAGTGCATAATAGCAGGAATATTGATAACCACAGATCACTCGCTGAGCCAGTGCTTATCAAAAGATTTACCAAAGAGAAAATAAGTAAATTAAAGTCAGGTGTATAGGAACTACCTGCGCAAAGTGCTTCTAAAGAAAATGCAAGGAGAAGAAGTATACAGAATGCGTATCCAGTCGCATTTGTACTAATCTGAGAAGCAGAAGTATATAGACATACTATTATTCTGCTTCTGGTTTGGTCAATGATTTAAACTACCATGTAACTAAGGAAGTGACATCATGTTGCTTAGCAAGTGCATACATTTTAAAATGTTGGCGCTTTTTCTTTTGTCTTTTGGTATTCTGAAGAAGCTTCTGCAGTGGCGGAGGCGAAAACGCTTGATCTCAATAAAGTGCGTTAAATCCAACAACATGGTGGTGATCCTGACTCGTGAACGCTATTTTGATTTTTTTTTTTTTTTGAGAAGCAGAAGTAGAAAGAGTCTGTGTCACAGATTATGCTGTCCTGTCCTTCTCCCCTCATTGTCTCCAGTCTGTGTCACAGATTATGCTGTCCTGTCCTTCTCCCCTCATTGTCTCCGGTCTGTGTCACAGATTATGCTGTCCTGTCCTTCTCCCCTCATTGTCTCCAGTCTGTGTCACAGATTATGCTGTCCTGTCCTTCTCCCCTTATAAGGGTATTGTTTCAGTTTAACCGATGGTTTAACTTGGAGAAGGCAGAAGAGATAAAGTAAATGAGAAAATGAGTTGGGCAAAACAAGAAAACAAAAAAGATGGGTCAATCAAAGGTAGGAGGGGCACACAGTCAGCATACCCAGGTGATCTTCATGCTCAGAATGGAATATCAATTGGGAAGGAGGTTGCACATGTACAGATCAGTACATGTATCTTCCATAGGTAGCAACTGTTGAGCTCACAAAGCTGGCACAGGTTGAGCAAAGGTTAGAGAACACTCCCTGACAATAGTATGACACTGCATCAGCATTATTGATTGCTTCACTGGCCCTGGATGTGGTCTGGGTAGAGCCCAAGGAAGGTTAAGGTGGGTCCTGTTTACCCAGTGAATAGGGAGAGGACCTTGTAGCAGCTGATGGCCAGCTGCAAAGGGGAGTGAAAATAAAATATCAGTTGGCAAAATTATTTCATGAGAGAAGGACAGTGGTACATACTGATGGTATTTGAAGAAATAAGAGATGAATGGAGAAGTACAGAAATATAGTGTTCAGAATCTTGGCTTACCTACTTCTGTAACTTTAGCTCCAGTGTATAAATGTCAGCGTAAGGAATACAGAGGTATTTGACCCATTGCTAATGAGCACACAAGCTAAGGATATACTTGGTGAGGTGTAGTGTGTCACTTTTCTAGACCCACTTTTGTGCCAAAGTAAGCAGCCAGAATGTTATTTTCCCTTAACAATGCTAGTTATACAAGCACACTAGAAAGCATTGTTGCATAAAGTGCACATGCTCAATAATTATTTGTCTACATGATAAAATAACAACATATAAACATATGCTGTTCTATCAAATATCACCTGGGTAAAGCAAGTGTGCTTAAATACTTCTATATTTACAAATCACACAGCAAAACAGAACACTACATTTAATGTGTTTACATATACATTCAGATGAATTGTACTGCACAACTAAGTTGAGTGCCATGGGGTACTGCTGAGCAAACTTATGAATAATTTATATACTAAAATTTAAAATCATGTTTCCTTAATAAATATTTAGGATACAGTCACTTCTTTTGTTGTGCATGTGATGCTTGGCAGAACCTGGTTGAATAATCACCTGAATTCATTCTGTGGCAGTTGGACAAGTAATAACAATGCAAATTTATAATTTTAGTTGTAGTTCTGTAGTAGTAATGAACAATAACTGCAAATCACACAACTTTTAAAAAGCCTTTATTGGAAAATAATACTGTTTGACTAGTAAAGGAAATATTACTCTTTTAAATGAAATGTCAAAGAGAAATTCTGCTGAATATAAACAATTGTTATACCTCATCTTTGTTGTTAATTAAATCTCAAGAGAGTCATTTTACTCAGAAGGCAAGAGGGAAGGTGATTCAGCTTATTCACAGTGGGACTGATAACTCATATATATCCAAAAGAAACAACAAATTCCAGCCTGATTTCCCTATACTAAAGCTCACTGTTAATCTTGGAGGCCTAAATCACTTTTAAATCCCATGCATACCAACAACAGGAATATGTAGCTGTGCTCTAAAACAGATGCAATATTAATTTTGCTTCATTTAAGCACAATGGTTAAGGTAAACTTTGACCAGAAATGTTATTCAGTATATTTAGAACTGTGTCTGAAAAGAATGTACTCCATGCCATTAGCTGTCTTTGTTTATATATATATCTATATATATATATATATATATATATATATATATATATATATATATATATATATATATATATATATATATATATATATATATATATATATATATATATATATATATATATATGTATATATATATATATATATATATATATATATATATATATATATATATATATATATGTATATGTATATCTATATATATATATATATATATATATATATATATATATATAAGTTCATAGGTTCATAGGTAGGTACTAGGCTATTGGCCCTAGGGCCCTATACAAGCCTAGCCAAATAGGTACCCTGGCTTTCGCCACCCAAAAAAATTATTTTCCTGTGCCCCTGTCAAGCAGAACCACAGAAGTGATCCCCGGGGTGAATTTCCTATTTCTCATCCAATCATCAAGATTTTTCTTGAAGAGTGCTACTGAGGAGCTCTGTTTGACATAGGTAGTCTGTTCCGGAGTATGGGAAGTCTCTGGGACAGGAATCTATCCCTCCAGCATGCTCTGTTCATTGTGGTGACAAGGTTTAGGTCCCTAGAGCATGTAGCTTGGAGGGAATGGGATTTCTTTAAATGGAGCATATCCAGCAGCTCTGAGTTTGACATAGCTTTTTATATTAGGCAGAGATCGCCTCTGAGTAGGTGATATGCGATGGAGTAAAGCTGGAGTTTTTTGAGTCGGTCTGCGTAGGGCATCTGTTTGAGGCCAGTAATCCTCTTTGTGAGGTATTTCTGCAGTCTTTCCAGTTGTTGTAGATGTCTTGTGAGGTACATACCAAAAGGGGCATTGTACTCTATAATGGGTCTAATGAGTGATGAGTAGAGGGGAACAATGACCTCTTTTTTTGTGGACGAGAAAGCATTTGTGATGAGGTGTGACATGTAGAAAGATTTCCTGACCACTGTGGCGATGTGATTACCAAAGGAAAGACTACTGTCCACCTGTGTCCCAAGGTCTCTTAGCACACTTTCAGTGTTAAGTAGACTACCGCCTATGTGGTAGTTCATGGGTACAGAGTTTTTACCAAAGGGGATGACAATGCACTTTTTGGCATTGAGCTTGAAACAATGGCTTTGACACCAGGCTTCTGTCTCAGTGAGGCCCTTTTGTAGAATGTCCACATCATTAGGAGTTTCAATTATGGCTCCTAGTTTGCAGTCATCTGTGAATTTAGTTAGCCAAAGACCTTCTGTGTTAGCTTGTTCTTCAGAGAAGTAGATACCAAACAGGAGAGGACCCAGGACTGAACCCTGTGGTACTCCTCTTGTCACTGGTCTGAAGTCTGATTTGGAGTCTGCTACTTTCACAGTGTGGGTTCTTACAGTAAGCCAGATGGCAACCCATCTTATGACATAGGAATTTATACCTAGTTTAGTGAGTTTATCTGTAATTCCAGAGTGGGGGATGGTGTTGAACACCTTGGCAAGATCTAGATTGGCTGTGTAAACCACCTTACCCTCATCTATGGTTTTGGTGACTGCTTCAAAGAAGTCTATCAGGTTTAGGAGACATGATCTACCTTTTACACACCTGAACTATGTGGGGTCCAGAGTTTGGAGATCTTCAATGTCTTTGTTTATGAGTTCCATGATGATACGTTCCATGGCCTTGCAGACCAGGCTCGTCAGGCTAATGGGAGTGGTAGTTCCTGGAGTCTGTTGTTGCTCCCCTTTGTGGAGTGGGATAACCGTTGCAGTGCACCATTCAATGGGCACAAAGCCAGAGGGTAGGCTATGATTGAACATGGTACTTAGGTGGGGTGCGAGTTCATTCTATAGTTCGTGTAGAAGGCAGCCTGGGATGTTGTCAGGTCCCATGAATGCTGTGTTCTTGGCTTTGGAGACTGAGGTTTTTACCTGTGCAGCCATGATTACAGGAACTTTGCATTCTTCTGGTATAATGATGGACCCTTTAGGGGGTGAGAAGTGGGTAAAGTTAGCACTGAACCTATCTGCCAGGATGTTGGCAATATCAGTTGGTTCTGTATATTTAGTGTCATTGTGCTGTAACTCAGAGCAGATCTGAGTGTTGCCATTGAGATTCCTGACATAGCTACAGAATGCTTTGTGGTTGTCTTTAGAATCAGTGGCAATTTTGTTTTCATAACTAGCTTTGGAGGATTTTATGAGGGACCTCAGCTTTTTACTGAGGCTGACCAGGGAGTTCCTCCAATCATGGGATTTTACTCTTTTTTGCAATAGTTACTTTCTTCAGTTGTAGAGTTTGTTTTTTGGAGGATAGCATCTTGGCTCTGTTAGGGATAGCATGATCCAAGCACTCGTGTAAGTACTTATAAAAGTGCATTTGTGTAGGATTCAGCAGTCGTACCTCTATTGTCCATCTGCATGGGTGTTGTGAAGTTTGCCACTTCTGTCTTAAGAAGTGTGAAGTTGGCTTTGGAGAAATTTTTTACAATTGTTTTCCTAATGGGAGATCAGAGCGGGATGTGGATGTCTAGGGTGATTAGCTTATGGTTGATTTGACCAACAAGGAGCTGACCTCTGGTGTGGAACACCAGTCACCCATGTTGGTGATGACCAGTTCTAGGATATTGCTGCCCCTGGTGAGGGTGTGGATACGTTGATCCAAGGCATTGGAAGTGATGAATTCCAGAAAACGTTATGCAAAAGAGTTGGTACACGAGTAGTTTTCCCAGTTAATGGTGGGGTAGTTGAAATCCCCCATTATTAGGGTGTTGGGTTGTGCATTAATATTTTCCAGTGTATCAAGAAAAGAGGAGTGGAAATCTTGGGGCATGAAGGGGGTCTGTAGCAAGCTACAATCTGGATTGTGGTTTTGCCCAGAGTTAGTTGAACTTGGATAATCTCGGATGCATTATGCTGAGCAACTAGCCTCTAGGTGTGGATATCTTTAATGCATATGGACACACTTCCACCTTTAGTGTTTCGGTCCGGGTTTGGTGGCCGAAAGGTGTGGTATGAATTATAGCCTAGACAAGCAGGGGTGCTCTCTGGAGCTTTGAACCAGGTCTCTGGCACTGCACAGATGTTGATGTTCTCCATTTTAAGGAGTGCCTCGAGTGAGTGCATTTTGAGGTTTAGACTTCTAGCATTGAGTAGCATTACCCTCAGATTTTCCTTGCTTGTACCGGTTACAGTCATTTGAACCTTGCTTAAAAAAGGCACTATAGGGGTGGCAAGAGCCTTTGCCAGTATCCAGAATCCCAAGGGCAACAGGTGCAGGTCAACTCTGGCAAAGCAGCGTGGTCTGTCGTTCATGTCATCCTAGGCAGACAGATACTGGATTCCCTTAGAATGACACCAGAAGCTTAGCCAATTGTTG